>NC_140218.1:25950506-26238006 GCF_951802725.1 Rutilus rutilus
CTTGTCTGTGCCAACATCTGTGCCAACCACAGGCGGTTGATGGGCACTGCGCCCAGCATTAGGGGTTATCAGAATGGAACATACATCTGTCAGGCTAAACGTTTGTTATGTAATGAAACCAGACAGAAGAACAGGGCCAGGCAGGGTTTGGATTAAAGTTAAACCTCTTCTCACACCCAAATAATCTTAGTACACAAACCAGCAGGGGACAACTGGGAACAAATTTTTCTCACAGGCCCTGTGACAAGTCAAGGGGTCAACTAATGTCCTCTGTGGAAAAGCCTAGTCATTGAGTCAGAGGATGGAGAGCTCATACATTATTACATCATATACAGCCTTGACTCAAAAAAGGACTAATTTGGAGACTTCCGAATTCGCAGAACTGTTATAATTATGTAAAATGTAAAAAAAGTATAATATTGTGATACCTAAAATGTGATTTGAAAGGACACATTTTGCTACTCTGCAGTGAGGCATTTAAAGTAAGACTAATATCAGTCCGCTTTAGATATAGACCTTTGATCTATGAATATGAATATTTAAAATAAATATAATAACAAAACAGCAGAAACTGCATCAGTCCTTTATTTTCTTTCTCTCCCCTTCCTCACAGAGCGCGCCTGATGCTTTATTTCAGACGCTTTAGGACTCATCAGCCAATCAAATTCACGCATGCTCGATCTATTTACTAAAATCCTGTACTCCAAGCCAATCAGATAAGAGTAGGCGTGTCCGGATGAGTCGCGGCGGGGTAGAAACAGAATTGAGCATCAGCAGCGGACGGTTTATTCCACTCGAGAATGGCGGCTGCTGCGTGCAGTCCGCAGAGTTCACTGGCCCCATGCACTGGCAAACTGCACAGAGAGCATCTGCGGAAAAGTAAAGACTCGCGGAGGAGACAAGCCGCGCTTTTATTTCTCACTAATATATCCCTGGACGGACGGCCTGTGCGGAGCAATGCGAGTGCAGCGGGACCCCAGCATGCCGAGTTTCAGTGCTCTGACATCGGCGCGACTGTGAACGAACTGCCCGCTGCTGCTGCTGCAAGTGGCGATGGGACCTTCTCCAGCCTCGCTGTGCCCAGACTCGGGCTGCTCGGTGTCCCGCCCATCCTGGTTCTGCCGTCGGATTCTGAGTTCAGTAACGTCGGGAGCACCGAGGTGTTCCTGGAGAGGGAGAGAGGCTCGTTCTCCTCGCAGAATAACCTTCTGTCCCCGTGCAGTCTGCAGCCCACTCCTCTCGGGGCGCGGAAGTCTCCGACGCTGCTGTCCGTGCAGAGCTGCGGCTCCTCGCTGGACTCTCGACCGCGGTGGGTTCAGCTCAGGTTTCTGAAGAAAGCTTTCACTTTAGAGGCTATGCGCTCGAGATAGCGCGGTTTAATGCACTCTGATAGTTTACATGAACTTCTGAGAGAGACAGTCCACTTGGGTTGTGTCTCAAAATCTAGCGAGCTGCCTACATTTTATTTCAGTTAATGTTTAATTATTTTATAAGTAACACTTTTTTAAAGGTTTTAGTTAAGTTACCTAGACAGCGTATTTGGGCATCAAAAGGCATTTAAACTGTCAAGGTTGCGTTTTTTGATATTATTATTCGACTTTTTATCTAAACGTTATTCATGCTTACATTTATTTTCTAGAAATGCTGGACCCATTATATTTTCTCTAAAATTATTAATATTAAATATTAGTATTAAACCGTTAAAATCGATATTTTGTTTTGAGTTTTATGGTCCAGCACTTTACTATAATATTTTGTCAAAAAGTAAGGGGACAAAGTTGGTTCTGCATATCAGATATTTTAAAAAGTGATTTTAAAAGTTAGAAAAATATCGATAGATGCATTACTTAAAATATTTAGCATAAATTAATTTTCACAGTAATTATAATTGCAGAAATAGTGTATGATTAATGAACAGATCCAATACTAGTATAAATTCCTAATTATAAAATATATGAAAAGGCTCTAATGCTACATTTACATTAGGCGGGTCAGAGAAGGCATAGGCTATTATAATATGGCTTTTATGCAACACTGCAAAACACATCCATTTCATTAACTGCTTACTTTGTGACACTGGTTCTTATGATACAAAGACATTTTAAAACAATCCGTGGTCAAAGTCACACTTTACATCAGTGTTCTTTTTTTACTTATTACATAAGTACTGAGTAGTGCTGTTGAACAATATAAAATTGTGTAAATATTTTTTGGAGCATTATAATTTGCATTTATTGCTTTTTTAGTTAAATATTACAACATAGCATGGACACATGATGTAAGGTGTTAGTCATTACTGTGACCAGTTTTAATAAGCATGTTTTGTAACAAATTTGACCCAACCTACACATTTAGTGGGAGAGGCACCATTCAGGCTAATGATAATGTTTATGAGAGATGACTTAATGTTGTCGACCTCATCATTCACTTCATATTTTGTAATTATTTACTATAAATTCTAAAGAACCGTTTACAGCAAATATATACAAAACGCAAGTATATTATGCATTAGTATTTATGGTTGGACGAGCATTTAATGTTTCTTAATGTGATTTTGAGTGAGTAATATAAACTGTATATCTGTCCAATCAGAGTTCAATTTGTTTGTGCTTTAAATATAAACCCCTCTTTACAGTGAATGAACCATCTGCAGTTACGTACTTCTGTAGGTAGTTGAAACACACGTTTTTCCAGTTTTCTTCCAAATTCCTTTCCAAATATCACTTTTACCAATAGTTCTTTTGAATTTTTTTATTTTTTTTGAACTTTCAAGTTTCAGACTGAACTACTGATAGACCGAAGTGACAAGCCTCCTGTATAGATTTTATCTGCTTGACTTTTAAATGTTGTTCGACAGACACAAAAGTATGTGAAAAAGACTGTGTTTTCATTCTCACTAGTACACTCATTGACCACAGACTGCACAAACCCTTTTCTGGAATCCAGATGACTTCACAGCCAAATAAATGTTGCCTAAAAATGGCCATTTATTTGTGCATGAACTGGGTTGGTTTATCTCTCCCCATGAGGAAGTGAAAACACTAGTGAGAGAATGACGTTTGTTTTTGCTGTTAATCTCAGTAATACTTCATTGAGCAGTAGGAGGTCTTTATTCCCTTGACTGTACCTCCCCCCAACCCTCTTCCCCTTTTTACTTTAAAAAGGGTGTGACATATAGATTCAAACCAGACTGAGAGCCAAGGCAGTCGTTTGCTTTATCAGTTGGAGCTTTGAGCTCAGTCCGTGCTGCATATAAGGGTGGTGGTGTTCTTCCAGCGCTGCACGCTGCTTTGTGCAAACAGTACCTGCAGAGATTAAAGCTTAAGACATTCTGTCATATTCTCAACCCTTCAAAGGGTCTCTGCAGGCCTGAGGGAATGAACCGTCTCCGCACTGGAGAATAAATCAGGGCTACATAGCATGAACTTGCTTGATTCAAATGTTACGGTTGCTTAAAATAGTTCCGTAAAATGCATCCAGCAGGCATTTAAATGGACCTTTCCTTGCTTAAAAACCACCTTTCAGGATGAATTATATTTGTGGAGCATAGAGAATTTGAATAAGTGTTTATAACAGTTCTTATGGTTGTATCATCAAAAGTCAAATGCAGTGAGCGAGTGAGTGATGTGGCATTCACAATAAAAACACTAAGATAGTCTGAATAGTCCAACAAGTAGGAGCTTGTTGACCACTCTTGCCAAATTCTCAGCCTCATGCATTGTCAGAATGCTTTGAGGCTTTAAACTGTTTATGTAGTTGCTCAAAGCAAAGCTGGTATGTAATGTTTAGCTGAAATATTTGCATGAGGGATGTTTTATCTCACAAAGATGTTGTACCTTACAGTCTCACGTTGAGCTCTACTACCCATTGTTTTTCTGATGAAAAGATCATGTTTGATGAAGACATTCTCCAACCTTAGGGTTAGTCATTCAAAAATGAAAATTCTGTCATCAGTTACTCAACCTCCTCATTCCAAACCCATAAGACATTTGTTCTTCTTCGAAACAAAGATATTTTTAATGAAACCTGAGAGATTTCTGAATGTCCATTGGAAGTCTGTTCCACCAAAACTGTGGTGCTTCAAAAAAACGTTCCATTTACCATATTTGTTGTGCTCTATTTATGCGTTGATCAAAGTGTATATGTAAATAAAAGCCCAAATTAAATCTGTTCATCATATAAAGCAATTCAGTCTCTACGGAAGACTTTGATTAGAGCGCTAGATTCATATGGTTTACTTTCAGTATCCCTTGATGAACCTTTTGAAACGTCACAGTTTTGGTGCAATGGATGGAAAGAAATCTCTCAGGTTTTACTAAAAACATCTTCATTTGTGTTTCGAAGATGAACATAAGTCTTGTGGGTTTTGATCAACTTCAAAGTAACTGATTACAGAGTTTTCATTTTTGGGTGATGTTTTTGGAGGTTATGTCTTGCTATTGACCCTCAACATACAGGCTATATTTTGACCAATCAGCTTTCTTTATTTCAAAATCATTCACTGGTTGATGCTTACTTCTTATTGTTTTGCACACAGTAGCGGAAAGTTTGGAGAGAGTGTATATACCTGATGAACAGTCAAGCATATTTTCATTTTTCATATGTAAATATGAATTTCATATTTTCATGTGTGGCTGATGGTGTTTCTGATCAAAAGATATCCAGACAAGATGGAACTGCACAATTCTGCTAATACTAATTAGGATAGCAGACACGAATATGGAAGCTTGTTTCTGCCACGGAATAAAACTATTTAAAAGATAATTGCAACTTTTTGTCTCACAATTCTGACTTTTTTTCTTACAATTGCAAGTTTATATCTCACAAATCTAACTTAGTAACACGCAACTGCAAGTTTATATCACGCAATTCTGACTTTATAACTCTCAGTTGCGACTTAATATCACGCAATTCTAACTTTATGACTCGCAGTTGCAAGTTTATGTCACGCAATTCTGACTTTATAACTCGCAATTGCAAGTTTAGATCACACAATTCTAATTTTATAACTCACAATTTGACTTTATAACTCGCAATTGCAAGTTTTTATCATTTTATACCCCATATCAGCCAGTACTACTAGTTGACACGTTGAGTCTGATGGTTACTTTTGGATCACATGACTTCAGTCACTCCTGTTCTGTACATGCCAGGAGTAGAAAGAAATAAAAAACGACATCTCTGTGCGATGACCGTTATGTGAAGTCATCTGTAATGACTAAATAAAATTGTAATAATTTGAATTTCAGTGAAAATGAAGTGAAACCGTAGCTTGAATCAACATCATCTGACAGTGGAAACTATTGCTTCTCTTTGTTCATGCAAGTCCTAACATGTGAGTTAATAACTGGACTAGTAATGAGTGTATCCGTGTTTGCTGACTGACCTTGGCTCATGCTCTTATGTCAGTAGCACCCTTAGCACAATCAGAAATTGAAGCTGAGGTACTCTAGAAAAACACTCTTCAGTGTGAAGGGTGCTGCTAATAGTGTCATTTGGCTGTCCTCTACCATTGCTATATTAGATATGCTAAGTATTACTAGATCTGATGTGTTATATTATATATAAATAATGCAACAGGAAGCTCTTCTACACATTACCATTGAAAACAAATATTATTCTCTGCATGAATGATGCACCCTTTTGACAAATTATTTACACTACTTTTCAAAAGTTTGGGGTCAGTAAGAGTTTGTTTTTCGGATGAGGCCAGTCAGATCTCATGGAAATCAACTTTTTCCTTAAGAGAACAACGTGCATCCAATTCTGTCCTTCCTTACGTTGAGCGGACTGTGCCAAAACTCACCATATATCCAATTAGAGGATATATTACTCATACGTAGTTGCACAACCATTATAGTCTGTAAGATTTTGTAATGTTCTTCAAAGAAGTCTCTTATGCTCAAAAAGGCTGTTAGTCTGGCTATCACCAGACCAAGCTTAGTCTTTTAAGATTGAACATTGGTCTGGGCTGCTCTGTATTTTCTACTGCACAACAGGCATGATCAACGGGCATAGTTTAAATGACTCCGTACGCAATTGGATAGTCCTTCAACCAATCAGACCAACGATCCGGATGACGTACTTTGCAGCGAAAACTCCACTCCATGGCATCGAGTGAATTATTTTATTTTTTTTCAGGTTGTGCAAAAAAACCATGAAAGTGAGTGGTATTTACACCCACTCGAGCAATTTGTTAGCTAAACTAAAGAAGCCATTGAGCATCATAGAGAGGTTAAAAGGAATTGAATTGGATTAAACCCACCAATAGCGCGCCAGGTGGTTTGTGATTGGACCCCGGAGATTTGTAACGGAAGCAGGATAGAAGAATGTACAGGTTTCCAGCCTGCAAATCCCCCACCCTCCACTTTCAATTCTTTTACTTCAATAATATGTTAGGTTTTTGCATTTTTATTTAAAATAAAATATCAAAACAAATGTAAAATGCAGATTTATTTTTTACAGCCATCTTTGATAATATTTACCAAGGGGGCAAATAATTCTGACCTGCAATGTATATTTATATGTATTGTCCAAAACAACATGATTCTACATACAGTTGTTTTAGATAATGCTACCAAACTCAAATATGGCCTCACTCATAAATTGTGTTGTAACCCATATAGCACCTCCAACACACGAACCCACTGATTGAGGCCTGACATTTCACCCACTCGTTTCTCTGTGGCACTTCCTCTTCAGCCTGTAATAGTGCTTCGACATTTTGCACCAGTGCTGGTAATCTAGCCAAGCCTTTCGTCCCGGCATGTGTGCTATTGGAACACTGAAAGCATGGAATCAAGCCATATGTTCTCTTAGCGCTTTAATACTGTGCATGTCCAGTCCTCGCAGGATTACGCCAGGGTATTTATTCAAAGCCTTGTGACGTGACTGTGGCCTGAGTCTGACTGCATCCAGTTGGCCAGGAACAGTTATTGATCCCCTGGAATGAGGAGCAGGGATCTACTGGACCTGGGATTGTGAGATATATAACACATGATGTGGTATATAAAGAAAGAGGAGCAGTGGTACACTACATATAGGGAGAGAGGGTTAACATTCCCTCTACCTCTTGAGTTGAAACTTGAGTTATTCCAATAGGATTGTACATTCTTTCTTAACTGTTTGTTTATCTTTGCCAGCCTGGTGTATGAGAGTCATCCTCTCTTGTGCATTTTTGTTTCACAATTGTTATTAAAAGTTTTTATTTGAAAACACTTTAAAAAGTGATCTTTTGGCTGAACAAAGAAATTCAGAGTTTGAAGAATTAGTTTAAGGAATGTTTCAAATGTCATAACACACACAGCTGTCATAATATTTCCAATATGCTATACATTGTGTGCACAAAAGAGTTTAAACATGCTTTTTACAGTTTGAAAATAGCAGAAAAGTTTAAATAACCATCATATTTGGATTTTAATAACAGCAGCAGTGTCTAATGTCTGTTAGAATGTGCTTTTTTGCAAAATGGAAATTATTACAGGACTTAAAAGTAAAATATATGAAAGGATTAGGGTTGTCAGTCACAGTACCAAAATTTCAGTAGTCAGTACCAATACCAGTAAAATGTCATGATTCTCTGTACCAATTTTGATACCAGAGCAAAAACTGTTGAATTAAGTACTTGAAAAAATTGTATCCCGTTTTTGTCTCGTCCATTGGTTGTCACTGTCAATCATCGCCATTTCCGATTCAATTGCGCATTTAAATACGGTTGTCAATCCTCAAACTCTGCAGTGTTCTCAGCAGCATGAAAAACTAAACTTGTATTCAGATTGTGAACGGGTAATAAACAGAAAGAAAGAGAAGAGCCTCCCTTTATAATCACTAAGGCTGTACATTTCTAAAGTGCAAACTCACTGAATTCTGCACTCTCGTGAAAACTCCCATTATAATAAAAAAAGCTGTCTTAATTGTACAATGAATATTTATATCGTGTTTACACTTTGTTGGTCACAGTGAAAGGATTCGCAAGCGTGCGGCTCGCATTGAAACTTAATGATTAAAACTTACTGACTAGCACCTCTGATAGGCCATTGCGTTCATGCGCTCAACAGATATGATTGGGATTGGCTACAATGCTCAATACTTGTAAAAACACAGTGTAAATAGAAACCTTTGACGCTTAGAGAGAGCTCGAACAAACACGAACGAGAGCGTTTGAAAGCAGTGTATATCATCGGGTACAGAATATACCCAGTACTCGGTAGAAATGCTAATACCGTCAACTTTTTTTCTTTTTTCTTTTTTTGTACCGACTGTATCAGTTGTACCGGTGCGTTTGACAACCCAAGTAGGGATGTAAGATATATTTGTGCCACATGAGCCTATACTACAGTTTTTTTTTTTTTTTTTTTGGTCAATATTGTATCTTTGATTGTGCATGCTCATTTAACCCATTTTTTACATTTTGATTTTTTTAATGCCATCATCTAACATTCACTAAAGATAATTTTTAAAAGCACTATTCATTTAATAATTAACATTTTAGCACCTCTAAATGAATATCCAATACTGTGCTGTGTTTGTTTTTAATTTATTTAAATGAAATTGTTTAAAATTTTTAGCCATAATGTGAAAAATATGTTTAAAGCCTAAAAATATGTATTTGTTTTCGAAGAAATGCTTTTTTTTTCCTTTTTTTTTTTGTGGCATGAAAAGACCCGACTAATCAATAATTATTTTTTTTGTTCCAGTGAAAGCTCTTGTGGATGGTTCATCCAAACATATCCATCTTTCACTGGGCACGCTGCCCACTCTGATGGTGTCTGTGATTCGATATGACCTTTAGTGTCCCGCCTCATCAAGCTTATGTCTTAGTTTCCTCTCCATCCCATTTTCTGGGTTTAAGTTGGATGCAAATGGATAGAGGATTTACTAGGAAATAAAGAGAGAGAGAGAGACACAAAAAATTACAAGTTGGAATCAAGTGAGTGACAGATGGGCCGAGAGAGAATGAGGTTTACGCAAAGCTGGCAGCCGCTTCAGAGTTCATCACCTTTTTCATTCTGGAGATAAAGAAAAGGGTTGTAAGTCATTTGTGTTCGGTCACAGTCTTCAGTTTTTCTTTGCTCTCTTCTGCTCACTCGCCTGCACACAGGTGCGGTTCCGCGGGTTATGATAACAGTCATTTGGATTCTGAGGGAGGGTGTATCACCACACAAATGGCGGAGCAGATGGAGAGTGCGTGAAGGGGGAGCTGTTTGTGTTTGTTCACACACTAGGGTTGTGTAATACTTTTCAAACCAAACAGAACAAAGATGTGGCCTGGTTTTGTGCCCAAAGCATGTGGCAGGAATCTGTGATGCTGATGTAGGTAAAGAGGGGTTTAGAACACGCACAGATGAGACATAGACTGAAAGTTATGTAACTGTAGTTATGGTAAGAAACATAATCCTACAGGCTGATTTTTCGGCAGGCTTTTTTTGAGGATTTTTCGGATAAATTAATTTAATATTTGTTAGACATCATGTTTGGGCTTCCTTAAGTCAGACAAGTTGAAGTTTCATTCTAAAAACTTAGTAAATCTATCAAGTGAGATTTGACCAGCAATCTGGCACTTGCTATTTGGTCTTTAAAACTTGATCTCCTTTAATGCTCCATAATCCAAAGAATTGCAGAGCTCTTGGCACTCTTGTACTGTACATTCCTATGCATGTAACGTTTGAGTAGATTGAAAAATAAATAGTAAAATCACTAAAAAAATTCAAAGTGAGGAGTCAGAGCTGTGGCATAGCAGTTTGCGCACATGCTCCTGACATGATGAGCCATGGTTCTGATGTGGGTAATTTAGGTTTGAACCTGACACATCTTGACCCCGTTCACCCGAATAATCTTTTGCCATACTGTCTCCACTATATAAATATGGTAAAAAAAAGAAGAAGAAATCACAGAAATTATTTTCTATAGGATTTTTAAGTCGATATGAAATGAAAATTGGCCATATTGTTGGAGCTGATTGCCTCATGGGCAGCTCTCCGACACATTGTGTGCTTCGTGCGTCTTGGGCTTTTAGTCTTGGCTTGTGGTACTTTCAGATCTCGTCCCCTCTCTCACACATTGCATTCTGTCAGATCTTTATTATCCTATACAATAACAGCAAAAGACCAGAAAAGTTAATCTTAAACCATTTAATATAAAATGATACATTTATTAAAGGTTCCAGGATTCATTTTGACTGATTAATCAATGCACATTATCCCAAAGGAAATTGTCTCAGAATGTAAGTAAAATGTGAATGTAGTTACAAGTTGATTGAGCTATGAGCTATAATAAAGGTACAATGTGAAGCAAGTCATGGCCAGTTTCATTAGCCACAATAATGACAGGAAACAGCCAGTCAGTTTAGTTACACACTTCAGCTACATTTAAACAGCACATCCCATTAACAGTGCTTGGCTTAACGTGAAGAAACCAGGGAACAAATTGAATCAAATGCTTAATAGGTCAGAACTATTGCAAGCTGGAAATCTGTGTTGGGTTCTTTCCGTTAAAGTGAAGTCGTTAGGTTTGGGTTAAATACTTGTGGGCATTTGGGCTGTTTTGCATAGTACGTACTACGTAGTCACAGCAGCATGTATTATAAAAGTTGTGTGTTGTCTGAAATCAGTGGTTTACATGACAATGAAGAGGTGAAGCCTAATATGATAGACTAAATGCTTTTCTTAAATATGTCCAAATGTGTTTCATGTTTTGTCCCTCAGGAGTCGGAACCTTTCTGGCTCTCCTCGTCCACGTCCCGTGAAGAAAATCCACTTTATTAAGAACATGAGGCAGTACGACACCAGGGGCAGCAGGTATTGTTTATTCTCTTCTCTCAGTGTGAGGGGTGTGTGTGTGGGTGTGTGTGGGTGTGTGTGGGTGTGTGTGGGTATGGGGGTGGGTGTGTGTTTGTGCCTGTCGGTCTGTCTGTCTTTTCCAAACTATGTAATGTTTTCCTCTCTGTGTGCTTCAAAACAAACAATCTGCCTCCCGTCATCATTATTTTCTCAGTTTGAAGGTGATCCGTTACACTTGCTTTATGCTGTGCTTATGTACGATTCATCACGTGAGGTTATCATATCTGACTGTTTGAACACTGAAGAGGGGAAGTAATTTTTTTTAAGGATTGCAAGGGCACATGAATAAAAAAAAAAAAAATTATGTGCTCAGATAAATCATTTGTAATAAATACTGCAATATTTCTTAAAGAATTGTTGATTTTAGATTACAAAATTATGGTGAGTTTTGGCACAGGCCGCTCAACATAAGGATTGTTTGTTGTTCTCTTAAGGAAGTGGTTCCATGAGATCTGGCCTTTTTCCATTTGAGGAACAGCAGCTATGTTTACTAAGTCTCATTATAAACTGCCCCAAATAGACAGCGGCCCTTATTTTCCGCTTGTGTTCCCAGGCTTTGGGTTTTCACACACACATGTTCCTCACATTCACAGGGTCACAGACAGGATTGGGGCAAAATAGAACCGATAAGATATTTTCCACTGGATGATCACAGATCCAGATAAGCTTAGTGTTCAGTGGTCTCATCTATCGCATAAACGCGACATGGCAGAGTGTAAAAAAAAAAGGGCCAGCAAATGCGGTAGACTAATAACTGTTCCCTGTGAGAAACAAAGGGGCACTGTAATAAAAGTCAACATAATATCCAATTATAATGTTACACTATCTAAAGTCAGTTCAAAATGTGTAACTTATGAGGTCATATCCTATTTTTTGGGTTCAATATAGTTGGCATTCTTCAATAAAACCTGTTCTAAGTTTATAATCCTCCATTCAAATCTTAAGATTTTTATTTATTTTTTAAATGAAGACATTTGTACATGAAAATTATGCTTGTTGAAATCTATTAATTCCAAAGATTCCTGTTGAGATATAAGTGGAAATCTGTCCTTGATATCTCTAGAAAATGATTCAATTAATGGCCAACTCGTACTCGCTATCATTTCTGGTGTCATTTCTCCACTGTCATGTGACTATTGACGAAAACAATCCTCTTGGCTGCTGCGGCAGACCCTCAGTTTCATGTTAACTGCCATTTTACAACTCTGTCACAATTCTATGGTTAAAATGCAGTCACACACCCATAGCTAACACAGATACCATCCCACTTCCTGTGTGAAAGAAGTGAGAGACAAGTGTACACCAAGGCTGATGATGCAGGTGTTCTGGCTCTGTGTGTGTGTTGAGGGGACAAAATATCCCCAAAAGGATGGTAATATCAGAAATCTTTGTCCTTGTGGTGGTCCCAATGAGGTAAACGGCTTATAAATCATGCTAAGTGATGTTTTTTGAAAATGTAAAAATGCAGAAAGTTTTCTGTGATGGGTAGGTTTAGGGTTCAGTTACAAAATATACAGTTTGTACAGTTTAAAAATCATTATGTCTATGGAAAGTCCTCATAAAACATGAAAACCCAATGTGTGTGTGTGTGTGTGTGTGTGTGTGTGTGTGTGTGTGTGTGTGTGTAATGTTAACTTGTTTGTGTTCGCCACTGCAGGATCGTCCTTATCTGTGCCAGAAGGTCTTTGTGTGCCGCCTTCTCTGTGCTGCCGTATGGAGAGAGCTTCCACATCAGGTACTCAAACACACACTCACACATAAAAAAAAAATACTTATTTAAAACTAGGGTAGGCAATTTCGGAGAGGCTAGCAATAGTGAGCTAGCTTTGAAGGCAGAAGACCCCATCCCTTCAACCGTCTCCAAAGCCACGTACCCTTCACAACACATGGCACAGCCAGAGCAGAGTCTACAAAGCCTCACAAGAGACAGCGTTAAATAACCTCATGCCTCAAAGCACAAAACATTTCGGCGTTGATATTGTTGACATACAAATGCAAAAATCCGGATTTGAGGACAGCTCAGAGCACTGTTATTCTTTTTTTCTTTTTTTTTAGGACAGATTCATGTTATTGATCTAATTTGAATGATTCATCTGTGCATATTTAATTTATTTTGATTTATTTTTTACCTTCTTTAATCAAAAGTTCATAACTAGACCTCAGACCTAAAACCACAGACTTATCTCTGCTTATGTATACAGGACTTCTCTAATCATTTGGTCCGATTAAACCCTGCCCAAGGGTTAAAATATTATTGTTTTTGCTTAGTATATTTGTTACTTATTTAGTTAGCAGCAGTTATTCACTCTTGGTTAACTGGTTTAAAGTTTCTATACTAAAATATACTAATAAATTAAAAGAATCATTGATTATTAAGGATGCAGAATTGTTCATTGGGAAAAATTTGAATTTCTCATTCCTACTAGCCTTCACTTCCACGACACTTGTCCTTGCATGATCTTTAAATAGACAGATAAACACAAAGAGATTTGTGCAGTCATTTGGGTTCCTTTGCTCTCCTCTGGGGATTCATATCCAGGATGAGATTCGGGGAAAATGGGGAAGGAAGGAATTTTTCCCACATCCTTGTGCTGGGCCTGGTATGACACGAACGACAACACCCTCTCCTTTCCCACCATCTCCATTACAGTTCCAGAAAATGCTGAAATAAAAAAAAAAAATTAAGATTGAACACTTTCTCTTATCCACCTTTTTCCTGACCGCGAGGTCTAGCCCAACTCATAGTGGAATTATCCTTTACATTTCCGGTCTCCGGTGTTTCTAGTCAAATTTTTGTTAGTGTCTCACCCGTCAAAGTTTAATGAGTACGTAGATGACATGAAGCTGCGCGAAGTTAGCTACATTGAAAACAGATGTGCGCTCATATCCTACATACAGCTGCCTATCAGTTGAAGTTAAAGATGATAAGAGCGCACATATAGGGTTGAATTCAGGTTGATTGGGAAACTTTTTCCCTGTTATCTTTATGGCAAAAAGCATCCCAATCACCATGAATTCACCCTACCTTTTATGGGGAGCATTTTAACTTAAGTGCTGCAAGCTATGCTCGTTTTCTTTTGTCAGTCTTTGGCATAAAATGCAAGGCAAATGGCGCTGTATACGGACATTCTTTTCAGATTTATTGGTGCTCAAAACACATACTTTCCAGGAATTTCTTCAGTTTATTGCTGTCGTTGTGGCAGTCAACAACAGCTGAGCTTAACCCTGTGCTCATTTTAACTTTAGTAATGTTCAAAAAGTTTGTTTAATTGTTGCTCTTTTAATAATGGGTTCCTATGGAGACAGGACAGCATCCAAACGGAAGTTAGAATCCGTTATGGCGGCGCTCATCATTTGCTCAGGAAAAAGGTGGATACATCACATTTCTGAAAGAGAGAAGTAAAATTACACAGTCATGCTATGCAAGGTGGTTTGAGACTGTAGATAAGGGATGCTAGATTGAGGGGATATATGTGTGTGTTCTGCTAATGATTTAAGAGCAGAGCTGTACACAACACTCTTAGTTACTTCTTGAAGGAAAAGCAAATGATTGGGTTATCGGGTTGAATTTGTCTGTATTAGGTGAATTAGACCTGTGATTGTTGAGTTCATTATTTCTGTCTTACAATAATTCACAGAAGTACTGGGAAAAAAACGTTTATCGTTTGTATATAAGCACTGATGTCTACAGTAGAGATTAAAATAGAGTAAATCACCTTTTGAAAGTAACTTCAAATAAAGATTTTATCAATTATAGATATAACCAGTAGGTGGCGACAAGTGACTGTTAAAAAAATGATTTGTCATTGAATCATTCATTAAAGAGATTTGTTCTAAAATGCTGATTCATCCTATAATGAAACATGTGAAGTCTCTATAAGTGAGTCATTGAATCACTCATTAAAACTGATTTAAAAAAAAAAAAAGACCTCATCTTGAATGACTTTATTTAGCTAATAGATGTAGTGTTAGTCAAAGCTGGTCAGAGGTTGGGTAATGGTAATAGGTGGAGGGACATTATAGAGATTGGATTTGATCCATTTGATTGGACAGTTTTGTGAGTGCAAGATGAGTCATCAATATTTTTGGCCCAGTTTGAATTCACATATCAAATAAAATACATTTTGTCAACTACAAGGAGTACACTAAAACATGGATGACCTCAGAGCTGTTAGACATATATTTATCCCTACAGTTTATTTATAATATTTTTAAAGGCTTTCTCTCAGTCAAAATTGGTTTTACATGATCATTGCATGCTTTCTCTGACCCTTAGAATTGAACAGGGTTGCATTTTCCTAAAGCATCATAAGCCTAAGTGGATCATAGAACCATTGCCACCAGTTACCACCAATGCTTTTGAGAAACGCAGCCCAGGCTGTTTTTGCTGCTGTACCTTTAAGACTTCTATAAGTAAATCACCTCAGTTATGGTTAGCTAGCCTAGAAATTATGTAATGTTTGCTCTTAAGCTCTCAGGGTTTAGGGTTAGTTGGTAAAAAACTAATAATTAATTAAATAATAAAAATTGTACGTTCAAAAATAAAACACTTCCTCAAAAAATATATAATATTTTATTTGTTTACCTGCATGTCATGTGACAATTATCCCACATTAGAGAACAGTGAATGTGCAAACGTGTCTATGAAAATCTAATGAAAATCTCAATTAAATATTTTTAATTGGGAATCCCTGTTCTTAATTATCAATTTAATCAATAAACCAAGGATCTGTCCATTTGTCTTTGTCTCAGTGACCCTCGTCTGGACGGTCAGCGGCGGAGGCACTCATCCGGAGCAATATCCACCACCCTGGAGATGCTTCCCGGGCTGGAGGGGGTGGAGCTGGGCATGTACGGCAGGGTAAGAGCTTGTCATTCTATCACTCACCTGTCAATCAGTCAGTCAGGGAATGTCACAGAGCATTGTTCTCAGTGTACCAGTGGACCTGCTCCGAAATGACAGGTTTATATCGCCTCATTTGACGCACCCAGGGGCTGTCAGGATGTTTCAGGCTGACAGACAGCTTGTTATGATCTTATGTGTTTTGCAGACGGTGTCATACGCTCAGTTCCTGTACCCCACTAACGCTCTGGACCGTCACAAGCCCGCTGTGGATCTCGCTCTACCCCTGCCCTATTCCAGAAACAGCATCACTCACAGTTTTCCTCCCTCTCGCCTCAACAGCACCGTCGGTCTGGACCTGGGTATGTCACACACTCATAAACACAAACTACTACATCTAGACTTGTGAGGACCTCTCATAGTCATCTACTGTATTGCTGTAGATTAACCCTAACCCTACCTATTACCTACACATCATTGGCTTTATTTGGTATTACTTGACCAATTTAAAACCTTTATACTTTTTAATTGTGTAATAGGTTATATACAAGATATTAATACTTTTATTCAACAACGATGCATTAAATTGATCAAAAGTTACAGTAAAGGCATTTGCAATGTTATAAAAGATTTCAAATAAATGCTGTCCTTTTAAACGTTCTATACATCAAAGCATCTTGAATGGCTTTCCTGAGGTAAACGTAACATTAAGCTGTTTTATTTCCGCGGTTGAGCAATAACATGAGACGTGATAAATGTCGCTAAGTTCTATTATATCTTTCAACAAACTTTCTGATGTTTATTCATGTTTATCTCTTGCAATATTTGGTCCTCACACATGTAACAAAATTACACGCACCCTTTCTCTGCTCAGTTCTGTAACCACTTAAATCTCAGCCACAGTGAAATTTGACAACATCTGTAACTCTTTTCTGTGGCGGATTCCTTTGCTTGTGACCTTTTTTGACTTTGCTAGACTTTAGATGTAGTGTGTGTGCGTGTGTGCGTGTGTTTGTCTACTTGTACAACTATCTTTGTGAGGACCAGTTTGAGTTTTAGACCATTCTGACCGGTCCTCACTTTCTGAGAGGTTTAGGTTAGCAGTTAGTTGTGATGGTTAGAGTAAGGAGCTAGAGATTGTATTGTGTCTGTGAATGTCCTCACAAAGGTAGATGTACAAGTGTGCGTGTGGTACTGTGTGTATGTGTGTGTGTCATAAGGCCTAAAAGCATTTTAAAGCTAATTCTGGACTGGACATGGTGAAATTCTCTTTCATGCATGTCTAAATGGTGACATTAAATCACACAAGCATGCGACACACATACACACTCACATTCAGAAAACAAACACACACTTGCACAAAGAAGTGTGTAGTAACTGATGGGAGCTTAATAAAGGTTTTAATGCTATATTACTCACAGA
The DNA here is from genome assembly GCF_951802725.1 of Rutilus rutilus. Taxonomy (NCBI): domain Eukaryota; kingdom Metazoa; phylum Chordata; class Actinopteri; order Cypriniformes; family Leuciscidae; genus Rutilus; species Rutilus rutilus. The sequence continues at coordinate 25,967,610 of NC_140218.1, forward strand.
GTGGGTAGGGACATTTCAATCAACTTGATAGACACAGTCATTATCACAGTATTTCAGGCACAGATGTGCGTGTGTGCGTGCGTGCGTGTGTGTGTGTGTGTGTGTGATAATTACTAATATTGCTATCCCTGCGGTCTAATACTTAGTGAGTGTGTGAGTCATCAACACAGCGATTTCAGCTCTCTGTATTCTCATACCTTATTTCACAAACCTACATTAGCTACACTTGTGTCAGCCAAGTTGTTGCTGATTGTAAGTACTGAGTACAAGTGCTGTTTATGTGTGTTGTTTTAAAGGGGTAGCTTCCACCCAGAATGAAAATTCTTTCATCATTTACTCACCCTGACAGATGTTTCTTTTCTGGGTGAACTGTGCCTTTAATATAGCTCTGCTCAGTCAGTGCAGAAAGATGCACCATCATCTCAAAAACATGTATACACGTCGCATTCAGGTACTGTATGTTATCTGTGGTTTGATTGGCTCATTTGACAGCGGTTTTTTTTTTTGTTTGTTTGTTTGTTTGTTTGTTTTTTCAGGCATAGAAGACACTGAGTATGACCCTAATATGCTCAGTGATCCCCAGTGGCCATGTGGAAAACACAAAAGAGTGCTCATCTTTGCCTCATACATGGTGAGATGGAGATATATATCCATTATTCTATTACAGTGTATATATGTATATATATATATATATATATATATATATATATATATATATATATATATATATATATATATATATATATATATATATATATAATATTGTTTCTTTTTTATTTTTATATATAACCTGGACTTGTTCTTCAAAGGTTTTCTGAGAATCATCCCCTTATAACACATCTGCTCAGCCATTTACAACCTAACCCTAACACTTTTCACAGATGTTTGTGTTTTTGGAAATTTAATGCAGCCCAGTTTGGTCATGTTCCTTGTTTTTGGACATTAATTTACCCATCAGACACATTTGTAGGGATGAATGGCTATCTGTGTGATTTAAGGGTCTGTGCTCAAAGCAGGGCAGTCTGACCAACAGACACGGATAAACATAACTTATCCAGCTGACGACATTACTGACCACTGGAAAATACTGCTAATACTGTAATTCTTTTAAATGTTTTTTTTTATTTTTATTGCTGAATATCTTACTAACATGTAAATCCTCAGTGTTTACTGTCACTCTCTTTCTCACACTGTGGTTCTCTCACAGACGACAGTAATAGAGTACGTCAAACCATCCGATCTGAAGAAGGACATGAATGAGACTTTTAAAGAAAAATTCCCCCACATCAAACTCACACTGAGCAAAATCAGAAGGTACACACAAATTTGAACTCTTATTTCAATAACTGTTTACATGCACAGGAATATTCCTATGTTAATCGGAATATGGTCATATTGTTGTATGCGCGAACATGTTAACCCGATTTCAATATCCAGTTTAAGCCAAAATTCTTTAACCTTTGTGAAAATGAAGTACACTGTAGCATACTTGTAAAAAGAGTACTTATAGAAATAACATGCTTTAAAAGAAAATGCTCAAGTGCAAACTGCATGTAATGTTTTCGGACACATAATTGCATGTTCTTGCCATTAAATGAAAATGTATTACAGACAAAATTTATTTTAAATGCTATTTGCTGAACTTCCGAGTGCTTTGGGTACTTTTGACCCACTTAAGTAGGACTTAAGTAAGTGCTATTTTGGGGACTTAAGTACATCTTTATATGTAATGTCATAATGACTTTTATTGTCTTATGAAATATGTACTGCCGAATGTACTGACAAGCATTTATGGTAAACTAAAATATACTTTAATGTAATTTCTATTGAAACCTGAATGTCATTTATTTAAATATATTTGTAATTATGAAGTTGCAATATTGAATTACACAATACAGTTGGAATTAGTACTTTACATGTGCTTTAGTATTTCAAAAATGATTAAAACGATGTTTTAAAATGTACTTTATAGTAAAAAAAATTTAAAAGTGTACTTAAGTGTGTCTAAAAACCTAGGCCCTGTTTACCCCTGGTGTTCTGTCTCTTTAGTCCACTTTCGACCATTTCTGTCTTGGACAGGTAACTGTGTGGGATTTTTCAGATCTTTCGATCTAATGAATGAAGTAAGCTCACACAATTGCCTGGAGACGACAGAAAACGTTTTAGAAATCAAGGAATGGTGCGAGAACATTGAAGACGAAAATGTTCTCTTGAAGCACAAACCAAACTTGGGTCTTGAGTCGACATTTTTTTCAAGTTTAAATCCCGTATGGCTATCGCGCATCCTGTAATGTTTACGCGTTTGGTCAGTAGGTGGAGAGCAGGTGGTCTTCTGTGGCTGTTTGAACGCATTCGACAACATGAGCGAAAGCAATCTGGTCGAATGTGTTTTCGACTACCTCTGGAAGTGGTAGTAAACACTCGCCTGTATTTAGCGTCGTCCACTTTCGATCCGAATGATGAAAATGCTACTTAATACCAGGTGTAAACAGGGCCATAGCCATAGCTCTTTAATTTCATTGCACATTCAATACAATGGCAATTATTTTGTCTATTTAATTTCTTCTCTTTATCTCTCCTAACATCTCTGTCATTCCCTCTCGTCATCAGTTTGAAGAGGGAAATCCGTTCAGTTGGAGAGGAGTCTTTATTGCAGCCGGTCACCATTGCCATGGCATTTGTGTACTTCGAGAAGCTGGTCCTACAGGGACGTCTCAACAAGCAGAACAGGAAGCTGGTGGCGGCCGCGTGCCTCCTACTCGCTGCCAAGATCAGCAGCGATCTGAAGAAACAGGAGGTCAAACAACTGATTGACGTGAGTGATGCTTCGCCACACACTTTCCAGTCAACACACATACACTACCGTACAAGAAGTCTCTCATTCTCACCAAGGCTGGATTTATTTGATCAGAAATACAATATAAACAGTAATATATTGAAATATTATTACAGTTTTAAAACAACTGTTTCAATATAAATGTAATTTATTCCTGTGATGCAAAGCTGAATTTTCAGCATCATTACTCCAGTCTTCAGTGTCACATGATCCTTCAGAAATCATTCTAATATGATGATTTGATGCTCAAGAAACCTTTATATTATCACTTCTGTTATCAATGTTAATAAGCAGCTGCTTAGTATTTTTATGGAAACCTTTATACATTATTTTGGGATTCTTTGATGAATAGAAAGTTCAAAAGAACACATTTTTTGAAATATAAATTTAGAATTAACAGTATTAATTAAAAATTTGCTGACCCTTTTAAACAGTGGTGTACAAGCCTTTAATAGAGTAAAATAAATCTTTATAGGGTGCTGTATCGGGCAAAAATTGGCTGATATTTTGAAACTTTTATATGCAGATTATGTACACTGTATGTGTCAATGAAAAATCCACTCGCCCTTGTCAAAGTTGTCAGTGTTTATTGTACATCTATCTGTTTTTTTTTCTCTGCCCTCAGAAATTTGAGGAGAGGTTCCGGATTAGCCGTCGGGAGCTGATTGCTTTTGAATTCACCATCTTGGTAGCGCTGGAAATGGCACTTTACCTTCCGGAGAGTAAAGTCATGCCTCACTACCGTAGACTGGTGCAGCAGTCGTGAACATGCAGATGAGATGCGTAAAACAGCCGAAAGTGTGGGACTCAGCGTTCCCATCATTGCGGTTTCAGGTATCAGAGCGTGTACACATCAACACAGGAAGAACTGATGTTCCAAATGATGCTTTTTATAGTAATCGGGCCCGCAGCATTTGTTTTCGTGGGTGTCTGTTTTTGTGACCACCATGGGAATACTGCTAAAGGAAAACAGCAAGGATTTTCTTTTATTGAAAACAGAAGGTTTTTAACTCTCAGACGACAAGGGAAGAGTTTAACTCCTGCTACTTCACTTGTGTGAAATGTACAAGTGTGAATGCATGTTTTTAACATTCCATTTCTATTTTCCAAAAATAACTTTTATTTAATGTGGACCTCTCCTTTTATACAGAACCACCTACCATTCACTGTAACACTAAAGCACTTTTTTTATCTATACATGTATTTTATCTAAACCTTATGCAATTATAATAATATAATCATTAGCACAGATTACATAACATATATGCATTTAATTTAGTAGCGTACTCTTGAAAGCGTTATTGAGTGACTAAATCTACCTTAGTATTCAAACCCAGTATGTTCTTTGTCTTTGGGGCTTCATTTTACTGTGAAGAGTGCTCTATATTAGAGCTGGTTTCAAGAAAAGCACATTTTCAGTGCTGTGTGTTGTTCTCACTTTTTTCTTTTCATAGAATTAAAAAGAAATCCACCTTTTTTTAATTCCACAGAAGAAAGAAAGCCCTGATGATGTAAATGAGTAAATTATGACAGAAGGTTGTTTTTTTTGTTTTGTTTTTGGTGCTGTGTGTGTGTATTTATGTATATTCAGCAAGGATGCATTAAATTGATCAAAAGTTACAAAAAGGACATTTAAAAAAAATATTAAGCATCACAACTGTTTTCAACATTGATAATAATAAATGTTAATAATTAATGTTTCATCAGATCATCGTATTAAAATGATTTCTGAAGGAACCCTGAAGACTGGAGTAATAACCATCAATAAATTACAATATAAACTATATAAAAATTACATTTTAAAATAAATTCAGAATAGCTATTTGAAATTGTAACAATATTTCATAATATTATCGTTGTTATTGTATGTTTAATCAATTAAATGCAGCCTTGGTGAGCATATTTATGCTAAATTCACTGTTTATTTATTAACTGCCATAAAAGATTGTGTTCCGTCTCAATTTTCATTGACAACTAGTAACCATATACTGTATCATGAGAATTATAAAAAAAAAAAAAAAACTTGTTAGGTGTAGATATGCCAGTCATTGTGTTGACCTTAAACAAGTTTTAATTTCTTCCTGCACCCACAACCTGTGTAATATTTTTAGATGCTTTTTGTCCCATTTCCTCACAAAACATCCCATTCCCAATTCAAATCACACATTTCTGCCTGATATTATAGATTATATTTCAGTGCAGACTGTTGTGAAAAGGTTTTGTGTTGTGTGTCGGCAGCCAGTTTGCTGCTTTGTCCTTTATAGACGGATGTATTTTACATACTGTGGTCTCAATCAATACATCCTTGTATTTACTTAGGCCTAGATAATGTGCTGGTAATATTGTCTATGATGTATTTTTTGAAATAAGACTTTGTTTTCCAGTAATGTTTTCTTATTCAGATATTGTGCTAAGCGAGACATTTGCACTTTGAAGCAGCGCGTGTGCTATGGCGCCATCTAGAGGAAGCGATTTACAATCACGTGTCATTAGAAATGTAAGGAAGTGGATTTTGCTAGATAACCAGCTCATTTACTCAGGAGATATCTATGTAAATCACACATAGATTGAACATTTTTCCAGGTTTTGTTACTTTGTTTCCGTGTGTGCTACTTTTTGAGACCGAAAGCCCCAGTACAAACCAAGATAGCAGGTATTAATGGATGAGGTGAACTTTTACACACGTTCAATTAAAGTGCCTAGGAATGTTTGTAAAGAATAATTTTGTGAAGAGAGAAAATGGAAATAAAAGCTATTTAGTTTATTTACTCCATATTTACACTGTGATATTTTTATAGCCTCCAATGTTGCCAAAAAGGCGAAACGGTACCAGTTTCCTCTATTTTTTTGTCAAGATTTCTTTGTATTATTTGAGATCAATATTAACACTCAATTTAATTAGAATCTGAGCATAGTTGAGGTAAACCCATCTCTCACTGGACAGATCATATTCTGAGAGACCTGATTTTGCTCAGCCTAATGTTTTTATTTTTGCACGGCATCAGTTCAGTATGTGTTTATTCTGCTCATCGTGATTTATATTTCAGCTCAGTGGATGGTTTCAGCTGTTGTGATCGTTCAGTGTGTGATGAGTGTTATATCTCCTTTGGATGTTTCAGTTGTGTCGTTGCCTACAGTACTACTGTTGTTGTTTGTTTCAAAGGTCAGAGGTGAAGGAGAATGAATCCTCAAGAGAACAGAAAACAGACTGCATAAAATGCATTTCCTCTGATCTCTTCCATGGAGTTGAGCAGATTTAGCTAATCTTCCATTTATGAATTATGATAGGAAGGCTGGGAAGGACGCCAGCAGTAGATAAGAGATATGGCAGTATTGTAGTGCTGCTGAAATCATTTTAGCATTTTTCATCTGCTGAGGTAGAGATATATCTTCTCTCTCTCACTGATGTCCTGTAAAACAGCACAGTCACCTATGCTCTCTCTCTCGCTCTCTCTCTCTCTCTCTCTCTCTCTCTCTCTCTCTCTCTCTCTCTCTCTCTCTCTCTTGTCTCTCTGTTGTTTATCCATGTATTTACAGGTGACATTTATTTAGCTTGTCTATGGAAATGTTTATTTGTCGGTTAATTGTCATAATTGTTAAGTTATCATGCACTTTCACAAATATATTTTCTAAAATCACTGACTACTTGTGCAAGTGACTTATTTATATTTCTGGATATTGTTAGGACAGAAAGATCATCCTTCTGCACAATATGACTAAAAAATACAAGTACTTTTCTTTCCACCATTTACAAATATCATAATGTTAGAAAAGGTGTGTGTAGCCTGAATGAATTTATAACCAGAAGTTCGAAATTGTTCGAATGAAACTGAAACAAATTATTTCACAATACTGTACTAATTAGCTGTCTGACTCAAAATAGAGGTGAAGGTTGTTTGTTTATTTAAAGTTTGCATATGCAAAACAATAGATACTGTGTGAGATACTGAAGCATGACAGTCATTATTCCTGGAGGCAATAGTTTCACAGTGGGGATTCCTTTCGTGTGGGATATCCTTACCACAATGATTAATACATTCAAACCAAGAGGATTTCCTTTACCCTGAACACAGAGGAATCCCTCATATTATGCATCAAGTTTAAACAGAAAGTCTGAACAGAAAATAAAACTATAGAATTGAGATGAAAAATAACTATAAGTTTTACAGTGTGGGATCTGAACGAACAGCTACACAAATGTACAGTTTATATATATATATCATGCACAAAAAAGAAAATCGGTAGTTTATTTGAATAAGTTTTATTTACTTCTATAAGAAGAATAGATCAGCAAAAATAATTAATAATAATAAATAAATAAATAAAAAATATATATATATATTCAGATATGTATAACATGTATATTATAAAACCCAATCCCTTCAGAGAATGGTTTGGCTTTGAGAAACATTTAAGAAAAACATTTAGAACATTTTGCTTTAAATAAATTGCAGTTCAGAGATATTATCAAAAATTCACATTATTCAGCTGAATATGTCAATAGCAGTTGTGTTTGTTTTGTAAGCTTCATCTCTTAACACACATACAGCCTAATGAGACTGTGACTGGTTTTAATTTTAATACGAAAGTGCGATTATTAGGGCTCCCGCAACCCCGTCTGAATAACATGTTGAAATTCTGTAAAAGCGGCTTTGCCTTTGCCCCGTTTTCACACTCTTTACATTCGGCATAAGAGTATGTCTTAGGTATCCTGTCCATATCATATTCTGATTGCCTGTGAAAAGAAAGAGTCATAAGTGTTGGAGCACCACCACAGATCATATTTCTTTATCACTATCGCAGCTAAAATTATGTTAGTCCCATCCTAAAGCAATGAAAGTTTATTTACTTTATTTATTTATTTTTGTCCACACAATGAACATCCAAACATATGAATAATTGTTCAAAGTATCTTCTTTTGTGTTCCAGAGAAGAAAGAAATAATAAAAGTTTGGAACGATTTGAGGGTGAGTACATGATGGGTGAACTGTTCCTTTCCTACCCAACAACCTCTCATCTAACATTACACACACAAAAAATATTACTAGCATAAAATTAACTGAATGCATTGTATGAATACTTACTTGCACGTCCATTTAGGATTTGCAATGTTTGAGATGTGGGGATTTCTGCATTGTGGAGTGTTCATGATCTCCTTGATCTCCTCTTCAACTTCGCTCTTTTTATCCGCAGAGCATGGGTTATTGCAGTCGGAGCAGCGAATATCCGCATAAACACGAGCTGACATGACAGCAAAAACAAACACCTGTTTTAAACACAAGCACAAGTTAGTGGACACTCATATACACCAAATAATACACACATATATATATATCCTGAACAGTTTCTTTGTCATATTTTGCGTATAGTATTTCTATATTTACTCACCCACAGAGCAGAGATATTCATTCTTCAGTCTCTCAGTGTCACTCTTAAACTCCAAGGCAAGGTAGTAATATTGCTATAGTGTGCTTCACAATCACTTTTATACCTTGAACTTCATTCGACTGACGTGATCCACCAACCTCTTTCCTACATGACAAATTTGCATGGAACAAACAATTTGCAGCTTGTGCCTGCTCTGTTTTTCCGCAAGTCACCTGTGGCTATTCAGGTGAGGGAATGGATGATGTAGTCACACACACAAAGCCCATCGAAAAGAACAAAGAGAAACTACAATGTTGTACTGACAGTCATGATGCTCCAGGGGAAATGAGCATAAGTGTGCTTTATAAGGACATAATGCATTATTTTTATCAACTCGATCTGTGCCTTAGAAATGCATTGGGTGAAAAAGCTGTATCGATTTTTTTTGCAATGCATTGCATTTTGTGTTATTGTATTTTATTGTATTGTGATGTGCAGTACATTATAGTGCAGTGCACAGACGATTGCACAAAACATGAATAGTTTAAATGTATCTTGAACTTTTATAAGATGTTTGCCTTTAAATTCCATAACTAAACAACAAAACACACATTCTCTTTTTGATGGACATACAGATTAAAGGATATGATAAATGTTTCAGGAGGACAAAATCTTATCAATTGCTCGAAATATTTACTGTGGTGAAATGACATGAAGGGTATACTTGTGAAAAATGGAATAAATACATGAACTATTTCAAACCAATATACAAACAATAAATTGTGTTTAATTTGTCCTTATCTGAAGATTAGCATATTGACGATACCTTTGGTAATATTAAATGGCAATGTTGGTGAGAACTATAAATCCTTTTTTTAGTATTGTTTCTATTAAATTTATTGCATTTCTGAGTGTAAAAGAACAGCATAGACTAACTGTTAATGCTGCTTCAGGCATTCATTTTTGTTTTGTTTTTCAGATGACATATGCAAAACAATACGTGTGCCTCCGAGCTATCGGACCAAACCATGATAGGCAATATTGTTATTATGGAAGCTATTGTTCCATAGTGGGAATTCATTTTGTGTGGGATATCCCTACCACAATGACTCATATTGCTAGAGAAATCCTTGACACAAAGACGATCTTCACTGCATTGCCTTGACAGAAATTCCTCACATCATACGTCATGTTTAATAAGCTTTTCCGTTTTACACTTTTACTTTTATTACTCAACAATGTAACATTTCAAAATACTCACACATGATTTAGTGTCTTAGCTAAATGTAAATGGACACTTGAATCATTTGCTACTAATGATAATGGAGAAGTTATATTTCACAAAAGTTATATTTCATATTTCCCTTTTAAAGAGAACTGTCTGTTCTTTGGCCCGTTTCACTCTATTTACAAAATAAGTTGCTTTTAATTTAGACAGTCTGCTTGACTTATTCTTAAATCAGTACAGAAGTGAGACACAGTTGAGGTGCACATGACTTTTTATTATAAAAAAAAAAACTTTCCAATAAAAAAATGATACATAAACATGTTTTGAATTATCTATTCACGATACCGTTTGAAAGTTTGGGGTCGGAAAGACTTTAGAAACAAGAATTTTTAGAAACAAGAAACTCCTCTGTTCACCAATGCTGCAATTATTTAATCAAAAATACAATAAAACAGTAATAAAACACTTGACTTCCTGCTCAGCTACTGTTCGGACGCTCTTGCTTACTGCTCCGCCCTTTGCTCTATCGCTTTTACATTTTATCTTCTATATTTTATTTCCTTTTATCACTTCACTTTTAACTTCAGCAAATCAGCACAGTGCTCGACAAAGTCTGGATTACTTCAACTTCAACTTCAACTTCAACTTTATTTGTCCCCGAGGGGCAATTAGTTTGCTGCAGTAGCAAAAGTAGTACACAAACAATACATCACAACAAAACATCAACATCATAAAAAATTTTAAATACAAATTTGTCAAATAGATATTAATACCACTACCATGTAAATTTAAAGTTTAGTGCAAAAGTTACCTCTTTTTTCCAGAATTTATCAGCAGAGGGTACAAAGGAGAATTTATATCTATTTGTTTTGGCGTATGGCTGACTTAAGGCGGGAACCAGAAGGCAACATCTTAAATTCCGCATGCAGGGGGTGAGAACTACAAGGCATAATGGATTCCGCCTTTTTCAGTACATGTCTATTTTACAGTTCATTTAGTTTTACCTGTTGAGTCCCAATAATTTTGCTGCTAACTTTATTTACCCTTACTAATGTGTTCTTTTGTTTTAAACTAAGAGAAGCATACCAGCAAATGCATGAAAAAGTGAAAACAGACTCAATAAAAGATTTATAAAACAATGACATCAAGGATCTGTCTACTTGAAACTTATCTAATTTTCTCAGACAGAAGAGACGTTGCTGACATTTCTTATTCAGCATGTCCGTATTCAGGTCAAAGGTCAACTTGTTATCAATAATGATTCCCAAGTACTTGTACGACTCAACGATTTCAACCTCTTTACCATCTATAATTGTCTTTTCAAGAGTTGGATGGTGACGTCTAAAATCAATACACATTTCCTTTGTCTTAGTAATATTTAGGTCTAAAAAAGCTTCTTTACACCAGGTTAAAAAATAAGGTAGTACCGGGCCGTAAGTTGTTTCATTGTTGTCCATTAGACCTACTATGACTGTATCATCTGCAAACTTTAAAATATAGTTATTAATTAGTTCACTCCGACAATCATTTGTGTACACAATGTACAGAAGAGGAGAGAGAACACAACCTTGAGGGGAGCCGGTTGATATCACTGAAATTTCAGACAGATGCCCATTTACTCTCACTCTCTGTGTCCTGTTTGTAAGAAAGTCCAGAATCCAGCCCACCAAGTTGTCATTTAGCCCAAAGTTTTTTATGAGCTTCTGCACCAATAAGTGGGGCTGGATAGTGTTAAAAGCAGATGAGAAATCCGCAAAAAGCAGTCTAACATGGTTTTTATTTCCCTCCAAGTGCTTGTATATGAGTTATAGTCGCATCCTGTACCCCCCTATTGGCTCTATAAGCAAACTGCAAGGGGTCGAGTAGGTGTTCAATTTTTTCCAGCAGTTCTTTCTTTATAATTTTTTCAAAAGACTTCATAACTAATGAAGTTAGAGCCACCGGTCTATAGTCATTTAGAATTTTTGGATGTAAGCTTTTTGCAATTGGAATAATTATTGATTGTTTCCATAAATTAGGGACTCTGTGTTGACACAAAGATAAATAAAAAATATAATAAAAAATAAAACCTAGTTGATCTGCACAGAGAGTCAACATGCGGCTACTAATATTGTCGGGGCCAGCGCTTTTGCTAGTCTTACTATATTTAAAAGTATTCACAACCTTTCGTTCAGAAAAAAATAGTGTATGAAGGGCCGAGTTGATTAGACTGTCCTTTAAATCACCCATTTCTTTACTAAAATCGTGGACATCAAACCTAGAATAAAACTTGTTAAACTCCTGTGCCAGGGTAGAGTCTGCCGTAAAACCTTCTAAAAAAATATTTTTCCTTGATTTGTCATTTAGTCCAACAATATTCTTGACACTGTCCCAAGCTGAGGCCAAATTATTTTTACTTAGTTGTCTTTCTATTGTGGGATTCCAAATTTATTAAAAGGTTTAATTTAGGTTTACATTGAATTTAGATTATTAGCAGAGTTTTCTAGCAAAAGACTCCGGTCAGTCTTGTTTTACTGAAACTCTTAATGACTCTCGGATTTTGTGTTTTAACAAGAGAGTCCTGCCAGTGCTGTACTCGGGTCTCAGCAGTTGAATAGATATGCTGAGTGAATTAGGGTGGGCAGCACTCTCAGTCTAGAACCGGTTCCTAAACCTGTCTTTTTGGTTCCTGCCTCTAAAATGTATAAAAACTGTAAGAGAACATCTCACTGATTCAGACTTGGTGACTGCAGCTACCGACAGCTCGTGTTCTCAATAAAGAATCCTGCTGAAGAAACAACCAAGTCTCCTGGTCTTTCGATTCTAAGTTCACAACACTATCTTACTACAAAAACGCAGAATTCTTTTTCTCAGCTTACATTCCGGGGAAAGGAAAACACAACTGCCTACACTCATAAGGATAAGATAGAAAATGTTTCTTCTGGTTCAAGAATCTACTTGCTGCACTAACTGCCACAGACTTTTACAAAGGTTTGCAGTTCTTGAAACAAAGTTACTTACGGGACCACCAAACCAGACGGAACACGCAACCGAGCTTCGTCATGGACACCCTCAGCATATAGCCGGTGAGTCCCATGAAACTAGTGCTCCTCGACAGGTAGAGAAACAAGCCGAATGACTTACAAATCGATGGCACAAACAGGGAGCGAGACCCAAAGGCACTCGAGACATCAGATTGTCACGAGCCTCACATATTGTCGCAGTAGCATCCTCTACCCCAGATACAGCTCTGACAAGGATTGCAAACACTGGTCTCCTACCACCGCCTATACATCTTGAGAACAGATTTGAAGTACTAATGAATGTAAATGAGGAATCCCCAAACGTGATGAATGTGATCGAACACAGACTGAATGGGCCAGTAACTAACACTGATGCTAACTGGCGCAAGAGGTCGAGCAGACAGCGGCACTCAGCTCAGAGCGCAGCCGAGCCCAGGACTCTGATAGTGGGGGACTCCATAATCAGAAACATTAGCAGCAGGGATACAACTACGTGCTGCCTTCCACAAGCAACAACTTCTGATGTAAACAGGGAACTTCAGACCATTCTGATGAAACATAAGACTGTAAATCGACTCATCATTCATGTGGGGAAGAATGATATTCATAAAGAGCAGTCAGAACTCCTTAAGAAGGATTTCAATGAACTTTTTGAAACACTTAAAAGACTAAAAGTTCAAACATTCATCAGTGGACCACTCCCAGCAAGAGGAACAAACAGGTTTTCACAGTTGCTTGGGCTTAATACATGGCTGCAAAAAACTTGCAATATAAAAGGAGTAAACTTCATTGACAATTTCAATCTTTTCTGGAGTCAGAGACAACTGTTTCATCGGGATGGCCATCACCCAAACAAACTTGTAACTTTCTCAAATGTTTACAGAACGAGCGGGAACCCAGTGTGCCTGTATCTTTCTCTATTGCTGTTCTATTACAAGATAGAAAGTCTAAGGCCTTCAATAGCCGTACAGCAAACCCAACTAATCTGGTGCCTATTACATGTAGTGCAACAGTCCTCAATGAAACAGCCCCTCCTAACTTTACTTTTATGAGTGTCTGCAGAGCTGTTAAGAGAGGTGGGGGTCTAGCTGCTCTTTTTAAATATATCTATCAATGTAAGCAAATATCGTTTGGGAATTACCCGTCTTTCGAATATTTGGGTACTGTGTTAAAAGGTGCTCCACGCATTTTACTTATCATTATTTACAGGCCTCCAAAATACTCTCCGGACTTTGCTGAGGACTTTACAGAACTGTTATCAACAATTACCTCAGAGTTTGACTGTTTTGCCATCGCTGGAGATTTTAACATCCACATAGATAATGCAGAAAACAATATGGCAAAAGAAATCAAAACTGTTTTAAAAACTTTTGATCTGACTCAGCATGTACATGGACCCACACACAATCATGGACACACTCTAGATTTACTTATCAGTAAGGGTCTAAACATTTCATCGATTGTTATTAAGGATGTAGCACTGTCTGATCATTTCTCCTGCCACTGAAGCTAGATCTGTGTCTGTCAAGAAGAGATGCTTAAATGAGAACACTAGTGTACTATTTATGAAGGCTATATCCAAGCATATCTGCAGACTCTGTTGGTTTTCTCCTTGATTCTTTTAACTCAAAAGTTAAAAGTGTAATTGATGATATTGCTCCTGTTATAGTCAGGAAGAAGAGTGGCAGACAAAAAGCACCTTGGAGAAACTCAACAGCAGTGCAAAATATGAAAAGACAATGCAGAAAAGCAGAGCGCATGTGGCGGAAGACAAAACTTGTAGTCCATTATAACATCTACAAAGACAGGCTTCATGCTTTCAATATGGAACTAGGCAAAGCTAGACAGACTTTCTTCTCAAATATTATAAACAGCAATTTAAACAACACACGCACTCTTTTTGCTACTGTAGAGAGACTGACAACCCCCCCAAGCCAGATTCCCAGTGAAATGCTCTCAGACAACAAGTGCAGTGAGTTTGCTTCTTTCTTCTCTGAGAAAATCAATAATATCAGAAAGGTGATCAGCACATCCTTGAGTTGCACTGAGGTCAGACAGATCCAACGCATTCTCATCCTAGGGAGTCATATACTGACACTTTTGACATTTCGTCTACATCCAACGCACATGGCACCCTTTAGCGTCAATATGACAGTTTGGTTATGGGTAGGTTTAGGTCTGGGGTAGGGTTAGGGTTAGACCGCTAGGAGGCGCCTTCTGGCCCATATCTATCTGCGTCTCATATTGACGCTAAAGGGTGCCATGTGCGTTGGATGTAGACGAAATGTCAAAAGCGTCAGTATATGACGCCTTGGGATGAGATCGGGCTCGACAGATCAGACCACCTGAGAAAGTAGTTACTATGTCTGATTTCAAAGAAATTGATGGCAAAATTTTGGAAGAAACCGTACAGCACCTTAATACATCAACCTGCACTCTTGACACACTTCCCTCATCTTTTTTCCAAAAGTGTGTTAAACAGTTTAGAAGCAGATCTTCTAGAAGTGGTAAATGCCTCACTTCTCTCTGGGAGTTTTCCAAACTCCCTGAAAACTGCAGTTGTCAAGCCCCTCCTGAAAAAGAACAATCTGGATAAGACCATATTAAGCAACTATAGACCGATCTCAAATCTTCCTTTCATAGGCAAGATCATTGAAAAAGTTGTCTTCAATCAGCTGAACAAATTCTTATGCTTGAATGGATACTTTGACAATTTTCATTCTGGTTTCCGACCACACCACAGCACAGAGACAGCACTTATAAAGATAATAAACGATATTCGCTTAAATACTGATTCAGGCAAATTATCAGTGCTGGTACTACTCGACCTCAGTGCTGCATTTGACACTGTCGATCATAACATACTTCTTGACAGGCTGGAAAACTGGGTGGGGCTTTCTGGGATAGTCCTAAAATGGTTCAGGTCATACTTAGATGGGAGAGGTTATTATGTGAGTATAGGAGACCATAAGTCTGAGTGGACATCCATGACATGCGGAGTCCCTCAAGGCTCAATTCTTGCGCCACTCCTCTTCAACCTGTATATGCTCCCAATGAGCCAAATAATGAGAAAGAACCAAATTGCTTACCACAGCTATGCAGACGACACACAGATTTACTTAGCCCTATCGCCTAACGATTACAGCCCCATTGACTCCCTGTGCCAATGCATTGATGAAGTCAACAATTGGATGTGTCAAAACTTTCTTCAGTTAAACAAAGACAAAACTGAAGTCATTGCATTTGGAAACAAAGATGAAGTTCTTAAGGTGAACGCATACCTTCACTCTAGGGGTCAAACAACTAAACATCAAGTCAGGAATCTTGGTGTGACACTAGAGTCAGACCTTAGTTTCAGTAGTCATGTCAAAGCAATAACTAAATCAGCATACTATCATCTGAAAAATATTGCAAGAATTAGATGCTTTGTTTCCAGACAAGACTTAGAGAAACTTGTTAATGCTTTCATCACTAGCAGGGTGGATTATTGTAATGGACTCCTCACTGGCCTTCCCAAAAAGACCATAAGACAGTTGCAGCTCATACAGAACGCTGCCGCCAGGATTCTGAGCAGAACCAGAAAATATGAACATATCACACCAGTCCTCAGGTCTTTACACTGGCTCCCAGTTTAGGATTGATTTTAAAGTATTATTACTGGTATATAAATCATTCAATGGCCTAGGACCTCAATACATTGCAGATATGCTCACTGAATATAAACCCAACAGATCACTCAGATCATTAGGATCATATCAGCTAGAAATACCAAGGGTTCACTCAAAGCATGGCGAGTCTGCTTTTAGCTATTATGCCAGCCGCAGCTGGAACCAGCTTCCAGAAGAGATCAGATGTGCTCCTACAGTAGTCACATTCAAATCCAGACTCAAAACACTTCTGTTTAGCTATGCATTTACTGAATGAGCACTGTGCCACTGTCCGTCCGACTGTTTGTACTGTACTGTATTTTATTTTATTTTATTTTTCTAAACTGTTTTATTATTATTATTATTTCTTTTTATTATTTTAATTTCTTCTATGTAAAGCACTTTGAATTGCCATTGTGTATGAAATGTGCTATATAAATAAACTTGCCTTGCCTTGCCTAATATAGGTAAAATATTATTACAGTTTAAAATAAATGTTTTCTATAATTTGAATATATTTTAAAATGTAATTTACTCTTGTGATCAAAGCTGAATATTCAGCATCATTACTCCAGTCTTCAGTGTCACATGATCCTGCAGAAATAATTCTAACATGCTGACTTGATGCTCAAGAAACATTTCTAATTATCAATGTTGAAAACAGTTGTGCAGCTTATGTTTTACAGATAAAACATTTTCACGATGGTAACCTTGGTTCCCTGAAGAGGGAAACTCGCGCTGTGTCGATTGACGCTGTGGGAATGTTTATACCCACACAGCCATAATGACAAGTGTCTGTCTAGTGTGAAATCAATGAGAAAAGCACTAAGACGAGAGCACCTGGCCCCCTGGTGTAGAGCTCAAGTTAGGTTAGGGTTAGAGCCCGATATTGGTATGCTTCGCCCCCGAAGGTAAACCATTTTCTGTGTTGTGGAAGGATGGACACATGAAAGTATGCGTCCTTGAGATCTATCGTGACAAACCAGTCCTTGGATCTGATCTGTGAAATGATCTGTCTCAGCAAGGCTGGACTGGGACAAAAAAAAATTGGCCCAGACTGGCCCACTACATATGATCTTAAACACCACCCATCCTTGCACGCCCATGAATATGTATACCAACTCATATTCCTTAAAACCACTAATGCCATGTAGTGAGTGAGTAGGAACAAGTGAGGTCTGTTGTATAGGACTAGATGCTGATATCCCTCAATAAATGCGTACTTGAGGCACAGATGAGACTCTGTGGGATGGTCAAATGAGTGATGACACCCTTTGGGTTATCAAGTGGGCGCCCTCCTTTTTCGGTGTTTCGCTGATAGCCCCACGACACCTCCAGAAGGTTCAGCAGTGAATCCCAGCGTCCCAGGTTCACTCCCTAGGTGCAATCAACTCACTTGAAGGCCCAAGCAGAGTCCTTTATTTTCATCCACAGCCACTGGCTCCCCTTTTCAGCAGCCCTGGAGAGGTCTTTGACTGCCTGCCGATGGGCCTTCCCTCGCAATCCCATCTCCCTGAGTAGCCTGGATGTTGAGGTGGCTACGAACCCTCTGCAGCCTACTTCCACTGGGCGTACGTTCGCATTCCAGCCTTGTTGTTGCACATCGGCTGCAAGTTCAGCATACCTCAGCCTTTTCCGTTCGTAAGCCTCCTCCGCTGCACCCTCCCAGGGCACGGTGAGCTTGATGATGTAGACAAGCTTGAGTGAGGCTGAACACAGAACAAGGTCTGGTCACTTGTTGGTAGCTGCGATCTAAGCTGGGAAGCAGAGTTTCTTGTCCAAGTCTGCCAGCAGCTTCCGGTCCCGTGCTGTGCCCAGCAGACCAGTGTCTGGTCTTGTGGCGGTGAGGCTGGCTTTACCCTCCCCCTCCCAAACAAAGGGTGTCGGCTGCCACCGGGATGATGGGAGAGGAAGGGCATTCACCCTTGTTCGTCGACTTTCCAGCATTGCTGCAAGACACTTTAGCATCTGGTTGTGCCGCCAGGTATAACGGCCTTGGGTGAGGCTGGTCTTGCATCCCACTAAGATGTGCTTCAGTGTTGCTGGACTTGGACATAGAGAGCATGTGGGGTCTTCGGCATACCACTGGCTTAGGTTTGCGGGGGAAGGCAGGACATCGTAGGCAGCCCTGATGGTAAAACTTGCCCTGAATGCCTCCATCTCTCACAACTCATTCTAGGAGATCTTCCTCTTCTCCACTCCTTTCCATGCCATCCACTGCCTTTACTTTGCCTGCACCACAGCTTGGGCGCACCTTCCTGCTTCCTCCTCCCGACGTACCTCCTGGACCACCAGCTTGCGTCTCTGAGATGTAGAGGCCTTGCTCCATGCTGGTGTAGTTAACTACTGAGAGTTAACAGACTGAGAGTTAACAGATGAAATAACAAAAATAAATTGGCATTTATTAAAACAATTAAACTATACTCCACAGTGATGAATCCTAAAACAAGCTATACGCTGCATTGGCATAGCAATACCTGTCACAAACACAGAAAGAGACTGACAGGTTTAAGTGAACACATCATCATCATCATCATCAATCGGCTGCGAACAAAACGGGTTTGCAGTCGGTCACAAGTTTTCTCCATTCTGTTCGATTACTAGCAGCTCTTCGCATCTCGTCAGCAGTTGGTGGCATATCGTTGTTAGTTTAGTTTAGTTTAGATTAGTTTGCCGATCCATGTGAGCCCGTTGATGTTGCATGCTCTTGTTCTGCTTTCTTTAGGTCGAAGTCTATGATGATGATGAATAGAAAGGGAGCTAGTGTATCTCCTTGAAGAACGCCAGTTGAGATGTTGAACTGTTCTGATAGCTTGCCCTCGACCATTACTTGACTTTTTGAGTTGTTGTAGATAGTGCGAATCACTCTTACGGTTTATCAGGAATTCCGTAGTGTCGCAAGATGTCGAACATGACGGTTCGTATGAGCGAGTCGAACGCTTTCTTAAAGTCGACGAATATGATGTAGAGGTCTAGGTTCTTGTCGATGGCGCCCTCGATTATTCGTCTAAGTATGTGAACTTGTTCGGTGCATCCTCTTCCTCTTCGAAATCCTGCTTGATTCTTTCTCATGATGTCGTCGACTCGTTTTCTTATTCGATTAAGAAGAACTTTATTGTAGACTTTTGCAGCAATCGACATCAAGCTGATCCCTCTGTAGTTATTCATCAGTGTAAGATCGCCTTTCTTGGGCAATGGAACGATGATACTGGTGGTGAATTGCTCTGGTGCTTTTTCTTGCATGTAGACATCATTGCATATGTTACACAGCTGTCTGACTGCGTGATGGCCTCTGTATTTGAGAGCTTCGGCGGTAATGGGGTAGTCGCAACCTGGTGATTTGCCATTTTTGAGTTCGTCTACGGCCATTTACAGTGAACCATCTACAGTGAACACAGTGTTTATTAAAAGCAGAGTGGTGGTGGAACAACGGGATCAGGATGATGGTGAGAGGATGGTGACTTGAAGACTGATGATGGTGACTGAAGTGGATATCTGTGCAGGTGACGAGTGAACATGAAGACGGACAAACAGGATCTGGATGACGGAAGACAGGAGACGGGAAACAGGATGAGATGAACAGGAGACAGGATACTGAACGGGACGATCTCTGGTGATGGTAAGGAGTCTGACATTAGCAGTGTATACTGCTTTATAAGATATTTTCTTTAACTCCATAACTAAACAACAAAACACACATTTTCTTTTTGATGGACATACAGATTAAAGGACATGATAAATGTTTCAGGAGGACAAAATCTTATCAATTGCTCAAAATATTTACTGTGGTGAAATGACATGTAGGGTACGGTACTTTGAAAAATTGTATGTATTTATAAAAAATTTCACAATCAATATACATAAATAAAACATTGTTTTGTGTTTAATTTTTCTTTATCAGAAGATGAGCATATTGACGATACCTTTGGTAATATTAAATGGCAATATTGGTGAGAATTGTAAATACTTTATACAGAATTGTTTCTATTAAATTTATTGCATTTCTGAGTGTAGCAGAACAGCATAGACTAACTGTTAATGCTGCTTCAGGCATTCATTTTTGTTTTGTGTTTCCGATGACATATGCAAAACAATACGTGTGCCTCCGAGCTATCGGAGCTATCATATAAACCATGATGGGCAATATTGTTATTATGGAAGCTATTGTTCCATTGATTCCTTTTGTGTGGGATATCCCTACCACAATAATATTGCTAGAGAAATCCTTGACACAAAGACGATCTTCACTGCATTGCCTTGACAGAAATTCCTCACATCATACGTCATGTTTAATAAGCTTTTCCATTTCACACTTTTTCTTTTATTACTCTGCAATGTAACATATTGCAAAATACTCACACATGATTTAGTGTCTTAGCTAAATGTAAATGGACACTTGAATAATTTGCTACCTAATGATAATGGAGAAGTTATATTTCACAAAAGTTATATTTCATATTTCCCTTTTAAAGAGAACTGTCTGTTCTTTGGCCCGTTTCACTCTATTTACAAAATAAGCTGCTTTTAATTTAGACAGTTTGCTTGACTTATTCTTAAATCAGTACAGAAGTGAGACAGAAGTGAAATTGTTTCATTTGAAATTGTTCGAATGAAACTGAAACAAATTATTTCACAATAATTCTGTACTAATCAGCTATCTGACTGAATAGAGGTGAAGGTTGTTTGTTTATTTAAAGTTTGCATATGCAAAACAATAGATACTGTGTGAGATACTGAAGCATGACAGTCATTATTCCTGGAGGCAATAGTTTCACAGTGGGGATTCCTTTCGTGTGGGATATCCTTACCACAATGATTAATACATTCAAACCAAGAGGATTTCCTTTACCCTGAACACAGAGGAATCCCTCATATTATGCATCAAGTTTAAACAGAAAGTCTGAACAGAAAATAAAACTATAGAATTGAGATGAAAAATAACTATAATGTGACATAGTGTTGGGATCTGAACGAGCAGCTACAGAAATGTAGAGTATATTTTATTATCATGCACAAAAAAGAAAATCAGCCTGTTTTATTTGAACAAGTTTTATTCACTTCTAAGAAGAATAGATCAGCAAAAATAATAATTATTGAAAGATATATATTGTCATTTTTCAGATAATGTATAACATGTATATTATAAAATCCAATCCCTTCAGAGAATGGTTTGGCTTTGAGAAACATTTAAGAAAAACATTTAGAACATTTTGCTTTAAATAAATCGGAGTTCAGAGATATTATCAGAGATATAAATTTCATGCAGGCATGATTCACATGTTATTCAGCTGAATATGTCAGTAGCAGTTGTGTTTGTTTTATAAGCTTTATCTCTTAACATGACAATGTCACATATGCTGCGTAGATGATCAACACGAACAAGATGATGAAGAGGAAAGTCTTTTTAATTAATCCACAGTCATAAAGTGTGTCACAGTCTTATCAGTGCTACTCTCACACGCATTTAACATACATACACACACACTTAACAAGCTTAATGAGCAGCTTAAAATGTTTTATCTGTAAAACATATGAAACATTAAGGATCCTTTGATGAATAAAATGTTAACAGAAAGAACAGCATTTATTTGAAAACCCCTCGGTTATGATGGTAACCTTGGTTCCCTTTCAGGGAAACTCACGCTGTGTCGACTGACGCTGTGGGAATGTTTATACCCACACAGCAATAATGACAAGTGTCTGTCTAGTGTGAAATCAAGAAAAAAAACACTAAGACGAGAGCACCTGGCCCCCTGGTGTAGAGCTCAAATATAGGTTGTAAAACCTCACAAATGTGTGTGGTGAGGATCAGCCTGCCGCATCACAAACTTCTTGAAGTGATACTCCTGATAGAAGAGCCTTAGAGGCAGCCATACTCCTAGTAGAGACCCTGAATATGTAACAGCGCCAGTCCTGCATCCACACATTTGGTGAAAGTACAGGGTGATAAAGACCGAATGGAAGAGCCAGATATTGGTATGCTTCGTCCCCGAAAGCAAACCTCAGGAATTTCCTGTCTTGTGGAAGGATGGATCCATGGAAGTATGCGTCCTTGATATCTATCATGACAAACTATTCCTTGGATCTGATCTGTGACATGATCTGTCTCAGGGTTAAAATCTTGAATTTGAATTTGCATGACTGACGACGCAGATCCAAAATGGGACACAACCCCCCATCCTTCTTTGGATACTGGTTGTTTCTCTGTCAGGGGGAGGTACACGTTCTATGGCCTCTTTATGACGATAATGATGGTCCTTAGATCTGTCTTACCCCTCGAAAGCTGTGGTTGAGAGCGCCTCCCCGATCCCCTTTCTCTCTGGGGGGTGTTCGGGTAGCGATGCTCTGTTTTTGGGTGGCACGGTGTTAGGAGTTTGCTTTAGATGTTTGGGGCTGCTCCTGCTCAGCACTCCCTGAAAGCTGAGATCAGCCCTGCCAAATGTCGCCAAAGAGGCCAGGACGCGATAGTGGGGTGTCCATAAGAAAACTCTTGTCTTCCTCTTTAAACCTTCAACGTGCATTGTAAACGCACGGTTGACTTTTTTCACAATCAAATTGCTGTAATTTAAACTCGCCAAACCCCTTTTTTGGCTCTTTGTCAATTATATCCACTGGGTGGCAATGCTGCTGAAATATATTGTTACTTAGAAGCTGAAACAAAACCGGACGTGTATTGACGCGACGCCTCTTTTCAAACACTGGCTGAAATTGACGCTAAAAGTTGAGGTAATATTTTTTTAAAACCGGATTTCATGTTAGACATCCTAACAGTATATTGTCTTGAATGGCAGCAATGTGGTGATAAAAGTTAGGCCAGTTTGAGTTGCCCAGTTAGGGTAAATTGAACTAGACGCTAGCTAGCTCAGCAACACGACCATAACTAAATACAACGATAGCCTTCCAAGAAGAGTAGAAGCTGTTATATATGCAAAGAGGGGACCAACTCAATATTAATGTCTATTTATTTAGAATAAAGTCCCTTTTGGTGTAATGGTCAGGTGTCAAAACCCGTCTTCTTGGGTAGAGAAAGATCAGTGGCCCGACACAACTCTGTGACTGTGTCAGGGCCAATACCCCTGCCCTCATCAAGGTCTCCTAGCAAATCCGCCTGGCAGGCTTACAGCAATGACATGGTGTGTAAACATGCTGCAGCCTGACCTGACACTGTATGCTTTACTCACCGAAGCCATAGTTCTTCTGACCGGCTTGGTGGGAAATGTCGGGGCTTTTAGGGACGATGCAGACTGAGGGGAGAGATTGCTGGCTAGCGTCTCTTCCACCTTTGGCATCGCCCCATAGCTGTGCTCTTTTATAGCCAACTATTGATGAATAGTGTGATGTTTGTGTACACGTGATAGGAGACTGGTTTCTTCCATGAGCTTGACACCTCGGTGTGGAAATCGAGAAAAAAAGGCAGGTCCAGACAAGGAGGCGGTGCTCGCGAGGGCATGCAGCGTTCATCCAGTTCACTCATTGGATGAACGTCCTGCTTCTCAGCTGGCCAGTAAATTTTTAACCTGCCAACACCACGAGTCACAACCTCCACCAGCTCCTTGTATGCAGGAGAGTAAGGTGGCGAGTCCTCAACAATATCCTGCCTCGATTCTTACAACCTCTAACTCCCAACAAGAACATACAATCTAAATTGCTGCTTGCTCACTACAATGATATACAGTGTGTATATATATATATATATATATATATATATATATATATATATATATATGTATATATATACTTATGAGGGAAAGACAACACCAAATAAGACAAACAATTTCACAGAGAGCGCTTACTGAAGACACAGAAGCTAGCGTTGCATTGTTTGGACATGCTTTATAGTTTCCTGGTCCATGACGTCACTCGCCTCTGACATCTCGTCACACCAATCAATCACCAGTCAATCGACGCAGCACAAGTTCCCTTTAAAGGGAAATAAATATTTTGGAACATTTTAATTGTCTTCACTGTCACCTTTGATCAATTTAATGTATCCTTACTGAATTAATTTATTAAAAAAAAGAAAAATCGAATTTCTTCTCCAAACCTTTTGAATGGTGAATATTTATATATATATATATATATATATATATATATATATATATTGAATATATTATAAAATATATAATAAGAAGAATTGTATCATTTAAAATGTTTTGTTTTGATAATTGTTTCTATTTGCAATTTTACTTTTTATCAGTTTCATTGATCATCAAATGTTTTTATGATCTTCAACTGAAGTGAAAGATTCAGCCATTGTAGCCCACACTTCAACCTACACGTCTTCTCCAGAGCATTATAGTCCAATAAAAAAGCAGCTGCAGTGTGAATGCCACTGCTAGAACTGCATTGTGTTTGCTTGTTTTGTTTATACTATGGAAAGGTCACATTCAGCATATAAGTGTTTATGTCATCAAGTAAACCCACCTTTTATTTGATCCATGGAGAAAAGCATGTGCATATCTGTAATAATCTGAAATTACTTATTGTGACCATTGTGGCTCCTGACCGTAAATCATTTAGGTATAGGGCAGATTCTGGGTCTTAGCACCAGTTTACGAGAAACATTGTAAATTAGAACACTTTTGGCAGAGGTTGTGTTATCCAGCCTGAGGGTTGTGCTCTAATGTTGACTGACAGGCTTTAAAGAGATAGTTCACCCTAAAAACCCTTCTTCTTTCTTTTATGGACCACAAAAGGAGAATAAAAAAAAAGAAAATGCCCTGCTCGTGCTCAGCTTGATGCTGGCTGCTATTCACTGCCATTATATGGATGAGCTCAAGTGGGACATTTAAAAAAATAAAATAATTTTGTGGTCCATTAAAATAGACTTAATTTTCATCTTAGGGTGAACTATCCCTTTAAAGGGCACCTATTATGCAAAATTCACTTTTACATGGTATTTGAACATAAATGTGTGTTGGCATTGTGTGAGGAAAACCACCCTAGAATGATAAAAATCCACCCAGTAGATTTTTTTACTATCTCAATAAATCACAAGCACTGTCTCAGAACGCCCTGTTCTAAGATTGCGCTCACTGTGACGTAGAATTGCGCTAAGCCCCACCGACGTGGTTTGATTGACAATCTGGTTTTGGCATAGACCCCGCCCTCGGTGATCTGTACACCATCCTCCATTGTTTCAATGACAGCCGGTAATGTCTCCTAAGAAGAGTAACGTTAGGTGTTCTGTTGTGGGATGTAAGAATGGACATAGTAGTCTTCACTGACATCAGAGCCACTGAAAACGCAGCGGACAGGGCCGGCCCTGACCAATTTGCTGCCCTAGGCAAGATTTTACCTGGTGCCCCATGCATCACAGCCCATTTTACCCCGTCATTATGTTCATGATTATTTAGCATATATATATATATATATATATACACTCACTCACACACTCACTCACTCACACACACACACACACACACACACACACACACACACACACACACACACACACACACACACACACACACACACACACACACACACACACACACACATTACAGCCTAAACACAAATACCAAGAGCATTACATCTAGCATTCAAGTCAAGTACCCATTATCTTGTATAGCACGTTTTACAATACAGATTTAATGTGAACTTTGCTATTTTTAATAAACCTGTAAATAAATATCATTACTAATTTTGGCAAATGCATTTTAAAAATGCCATATTTTGGCCAAATACATATACAGGCCAAAAGTTTGGAAACATTACTATTTTTAATTTTTAAAGTTTCTTCTGCTCATCAAGCCTGCATTTTGATCAAAAATACAGTTTTTTTATATATATATATATATATATTGTGATATATTATTACAATTAAAAATAATTGGTTTTCAATTTATAAATGATCATTTATTTCTGTGATGCAAAGCTGAATTTTCAGGATCATTACTCCAGTCTATCACATGATGCTTTAGAAATCATTCTAATATGAGGATTCATTATCAAAGTTGGAAACAGTTCTGCTGCTTAATATTTTTTTCATAACCTGTGATACTTTTTAGGATACTTTGATGAATAAAAAGTAAAAAAATAAAAATTAAAAAAAAAGAAGAAAATGTTTTAAAAATAGAAATCTTTTGTAACAGCAATATACACTATAGGCTACTGGTCAGTCATTTGGGGTCAGTCATTTTGTTCTTTCTTTTTTTGAAATAAATCAATACTTTTATTCAGCAAGGATGTGTTAAATTGATAAAAAGTGATCGTAAAGATGATTTATATAATTAGAAAATATATATATTTTTTATTTTTAATAAATGCAGTTCTTTTTAACATTTTATTCATCAAATATATTAGAACTGTCTACAACACTCATAATAAATCAGAATATTAGAATGATTTCTAAAGGATCGTGTGATAGACTGGAGTAATGATCCTGAAAATTCAGCTTTGCATCAAAGAAATAAATGATAATTTAAAGTATAATAAATTGAAAACCAATTATTTTAAATTGTAATAATATATCACAATATTTATTATTTTTTTCTGTATTTTTGATCAAATAAATGCAGGCTTGATGAGCAGAAGAAACTTCTTTCAAAAACATTAAAAATGGTAATGTTTCCAAACTTTTGGCCTGTACTGTATCCCCCCAAAACTGCACAACTGTAGAGTAAAACATTAATAAAAAAAGTGATAATAAAAAATGTGTCTTAAAACTGACATGATTGTTACAAAATCACACAGTCTGGGGCCTCTGGAGAACTCAGAACAACTGCTAACATAAAGTTTAAGGTAAAAATAACTGCCATGAAATTATAGTATCTTACTCCTATGCAATAAATTGTTCATTCTCTACATCACTTTACCTCTGTCTTTATCCACTTTTATCATCTTCTCTTCTTTTTGGCACTGTATCGCAGACTATGCTCATTTATAATGTGTCATGTAAATTCGGCCATCCGTCACATCAGGAAACTTTCACCGTGTTCACCCAAAAATGAAAATTCTGTCATCATTTACTCACCCTCAAGTTGTTCCAAACCTGTATGAGTTTCTTTGTTCTGCTGAACACAAAGGAAGATATTTGGAAGTACGTTTGTAATCAACAGATCTCGGTCCCCATTGACTTCCATAGTAGGAAAAAAATATACTATGGTAGTCAATGGGGACCGAGATCTGTTTGGTTACAAACATTCTTCCAAATGTCTTCCTTTGTGTTCAGCAGAACAAAGAAACTCATACAGGTTTGGAACAACTTGAGGGTGAGTAAACAATGATAGAATTTTCATTTTTGGGTGAACTATCCCTTTAAGGTCTGCTCTATCTCCATAGACAGTAGCCTATAAACGTCTATCTCCCTGCAGCATATGTTTTCTGGTTCTGTAGCCATCTTCTCACATTTGCCACATAAGCACCTGTACGACAAGTAATGTCAACATGACGCTGGCTGACTGGCTACCGGCTTTTACTGGCTGACTGAATAACTTTCATTTATCGATCTCTTTACTGAATAATTACTTATAATTGACACCCTTATTGAAGAGAGCGTCTAGGGTAACCTCTTTTCCCTGAGAACAGGGAACTCACACTGCGTCAATGACGCTATGGGGAATGCCCTCCACGTGAACCTGTGTCTGAAAAGCTATCCAATCACGGCAATCGAATTTGACCGGCAACAGCCTATGTCACTATGGCACTACTAGTGCGACCCGGAAGTATGAAAGGGGCGCCTAGAGAACATGTCATCCCCTTATCGTCTGAAGGGACTGTTCAGCAGGCATCCCGAGGCATGGCTAACGACGCAGTGTCTCGTTCCCTGTTCTCAGGGAACAGAGGTTACAGTCGTAACCTAGACGTTCCCTTTTGAAAGGGAACTTGCTCTGCATCGATGACACTATGGGGAACGATGTACAATCCCACCATGCTGAGGGGAGTGCATGCCAATTATGGCTCATGACAAAATGTCAGAACTGGCAGTTTGAACCTGAAATGCCTAGAAAATACTCCCCCTTTGGCTGTCAGTGACATTATTCCCTACGGTCACTGCCCAAGCTATATGCATCAAAGAGGCCTCCAAACAAGGAAAAGCCTACCAAGGCCGCTCAATGGCTTGAAACCAACAGCTTCCATGGAAGGGGGTCCGAAAGGAGTCCCATCCAGTCACTTTCTGGGGGGGTATAGACAGCAGCCTGTCTGTTTTCCTAAACAGAGACTCTCACATTTTTTAAACCAGAACATAGAGACGGGCATCCTGAAGAGTAGAACTCAACATAGCGCTTTATAACCCTTGCAAATGAGAGGAGTAACTCTACTTAATCCTGGATCTACACAGTGCTTTAAAACACTGTGGAGGCTGGGTACTCTTACAAGGGACCCTAGATAAGGGGAGCGCCTCCAGCTCTAGGGCTGATCCAGCAGGGAGGCCTCATGAGAGTCCTTCAACCTTCTAACCAGACTTTGGTTTAGCTTGGAAAATTATATATATATATAAGCAACGTGATGATCTTATTTATTGCTAAAATCCACAAGATGGTGGAGCCACCTTCAAGGAGGCCTGTGAACTTGAGGCCTACTACTTAATAGCGATACTTGTTCGCAGAACTTGCTTCAGATATCATAGGTGTACTCATGGGCCCGGTTTTTCCTACTTTACATTGCCAGTGGACAGTGTACTCAGCTAGAGCACTATCGACCTATTAAACAAGGGGAGTACAACAAAGCCCAAAGGAAATGGAGGTCTCAGCTATGAGGCCAATGACATTTTCACCTTATGACTTGAAAATTAATTAAACGGACCTAGATAACCAACCTAAAGACTAGCTGGGAAATTCTAGCTACAATATACAGCTCTGAGAGCGGAGACCTCAGCATTACTGCTTCCAACTCTCTCTTCCCAGAGAGAGACAGGTCTGACAACGCCCAGAATATACCTGCATGGGAGGCTTAAGAATAGCCTGCTACCTATGCTGCTATATATTCTACCCTTAACATCCACTAGCATTAGGCTATACGACTCTTGTAGAAAGAGGAGGCCAGTACCAGGGAAAAACTAGACCTTACAGAGATAAGCTGTAGATGATCTAAATATAAAGAGCCTACACTCAGATACAGGGGGACTCGGGACGAGGGACTCGGGACCTATAAAAAAGGAAACTTCAGGACCCTCATTTCCTATCAAACATACCCCTTAATACTTTTAAACAGGGAACCGAGGTCTAAAGTTAAACAATCTTATAATAAAGACCTACCCAGATCATCCTGGTGCTCGTAGAGCGGCGGCCTAAATTGTATTATTTGAATGAAGGCCTACCACCCAAAAGCTAGAAAGGACGCACTCACTACCAAGCCCGACTCCAGACCTTCCAAAGCATTAAGTTTAATGGGAAAACATCATCATCGGTCCAGGCCTCAGGCCTGATGTAAGAAGTGCCTGGGGTAAAGGAAATAGGGGGGAGAGGAAGAAGAGAGTAGAGGGTGGTTGTTATTTACCCTCAGAGGAAGGGGATCCTTCACTGACACTGGGAGCTCCTGTGCTGGATCACCTCCCTCAGATCCCTCCTCTTCCTTGAGTCACGCCTCCTCTGCGACCTACTCCTTGTAGGAAGAGGAGGAGCGTGAGAGGCAACGCTGAACCCCTGGCCCTGTCTCCGATCCTCAAACCGGAATGGGCCAGGATCCCCTGGCTGTCTGGGCGTGGATTCGCTGAAGCAAGCTCCATAACACCCAACAGCTCATCATATGTGGGACAGGGAGGCTGTGAGGGTTAAGGTTGTACCTCTTCTTCACCCTCATCAGCCAGCTCCTGCTCTCTCGGGCTGGGTGCCAGCAGAGCACTTGGGTGATCACATCCTCTGATCCAGCAGCTTACCCTCGTGAGCTTCTGGTGGGTGTGAGAGAGAAACACCTCTCTCAAACTCATCAGCGAGCTCCATCTGGGAACCCCATGATCCACACACTTCTTGAAACGCTTATCACTTGCCATAATTGTTCTTACCTTTTTCAGGTGATTGCAAATCAGACAAAACAGTCCCTGAAGACGAAAAGAGGATGGCATGTTCTCTAGGTGCCTCTTTTATACTTCCGGGTCGCACTAGTAAGTATAAAGTCAGTCAAATTCGATTGTCGTGATTGGACAGCTTTTCAGACACCGGTTCACGTGGAGGGCGTTCCCCATAGCGTCATCGACGCAGTGTGAGTTCCCTTTCGAAAGGGAACATGATGTTAATCGAGAAGTTTTTGTTTAGGCTACGGACCAAAAGAAGCATGTCCCGATAAACTATACAATTCAGTGGTAAGAAATACATAGGCTACTTATATTCTACTTTAAGTCAAATAATTGTTTATTCATTCAACCACTGAACCATATTGCAAGTTATTGTTATGGTGCTGAAGAAATGTAAAACCCCATGAAATATAATAAATCTTACATATAAATGGACAAATTTAATCTTATTTAATCTTCCATATGGTTATTGTGCTCAGATTATTTTTTATTAATTAAACGGTAAATTAAAACAAGATATGGTTTGTTTAATAGGGAGACCAGGGAGTGTTGTAACTCAGGCTCAGTTGTAACTGTCAGTTTGAGAAGTCAGAAAAGAGCTATGGTGATGCCATCAATATCATACAATCGCATCACTTTTTTGAGCTCACATGAGAAGTGGTATGTTACTGTGAGCAATATTGTACAATTTATTAACAAAAGAAATGGAAAATTTTTAGGAAAGTAAAAAAGATCAGATTATTTTTTGCCTATAGCAATCATTGAATTGTAGATGTAGTTATTTGACTTGCATAATCTAAACTAGCAATTTCTCTTTAGTTTAATTTGATGATTTGCATTAATTTGATTAGCTCTCATTGTTACATCTCCAGCCTGTGTTACAACTCACCCCAATAATGGGATAGGTTGTAACAACAGAACTCTTTGTGTTTGACATTAACTCACATAATTTGAGATTATGTTGTACATGTCCAAGTGTCACGACTACCAGTCCCGCAATCTCTCTCAGTAACCGCCAACGAACGCCCTCGCCCGAATACTGACTGTCTCCCAACTAACTCCAAATCCCACAATGCCTCATTCATGCACTGATTCCATTTTCACCTGTGAGTAATGATCACACACACAGCTGTTACTCATTCCCAGCCCTACATAAACCACACTCACAGCACACTCTGTGCGAAGTCTTGTTTCACTGTTGTGTGCATCTCTGAGCGTTTTCTAGAAAGTTATCCTGCCTGTGTTTGTGACCCTTGCTGAAACTCTCTCTTCGATTGTCTGCTGCCTGCCCATTGACCTTCTGCCTGTTTCCTGGATCTCGTATCGCCTGCTGCCTGCCTCTGACCCCTTGCCTGGTTCCCTTTACACCTTGCCTGCCCTGCTACACTGTTCTTGCTGGTATTGGACCCTTGCCTGTTAACTCTGAGTAATAAGCTGTTGCAAATGGACCTGACTAAGTCTGATGATTCACAACAGAAGATTTCGCCAGAAGAAGGTCCAGCAACGATGTCTGCTTTGTCCGTTGCTTTCTCCGCCCAAGCCAGCCAGCTCGCTGCTCATCATCACCAACTAAATTTGACAAAATTTGACTAAATCACCGCCTGACTTCATTAACCGAAGAATTGATAAAAGCGGTCCAAGCGCTGCAAACCTCTGCTTCAAATCCGCATCCGGTGCCTACGCCTCCACCTGCTGCCCATGCTCCCGAGCTTCAACCCTCCGCGAGCACGAGTCCCCGCCTTGCGCTTCCTGAGAAAAATCGCCTTTGTTTGCTCACTGCTTACCGGTCGCGCTCTGGACTGGATCACAGCGGTATGGAGATCAAATGGTACCGCCTTTTCCACGTTTGCCGAATTTCTTCAGCGGTTCCAGGCAGTCTTTGAATACTCCAAGGAGGGTAAGGGAGCGGAGGATCGTCCACCGCCGCTGAGTATGCACTCGAATTCCACACCCTCGCGGCTCAGACGAACTGGACCGATAATGCGCTGAAAGTGGTCTTCCGGTGAGGCTTAACCCACGAGCTGGCCTGTCGTGGTGAGGGGAAGGATCTTGATCAGTTCATCCACCTGTCCATCCAAATAGATAATCTGTTGCGATCTCGCCGCCCCGGCGGCAATCGCCCTGTGTCTACCTCCCGCTACCTTTTCACTTCTCGAGCCTCCGGTCCAGCATCAACGGAAACCAGTGAGCCCATGCAAATAAACGCTTCCCGGCTGACCCAGGAAGAGAAAGAGCGACGAAGGTCACAGAATTTATGCTTGTGTTGTGGCGAGGCTGGTCACTTCCGTCTCAACTGTCCTTCACGACCCCTTCTGAGAGATGTGGCACCGGTGAGTCTGACCATTGATTCTCTCAACCCCAACTCCTGTGTATCTGTACCCCTTGAGTTCACCATTAATGGCCAAGTAGTCTCCACGCCCGCCTTAATAGATTCCGGAGCTGCCGGAAACTTCATGTCCCGAGATTATGCCATGCACCACAAGATTGCTCTGATACCCTGTTCCTCTCCCCTCACATTTGAAGCAGTCGATGATGCCGCTAGGCTCCGGCCGGGTTTCCCACGTCACTCAAGAGATCCGCATGCGGACTGGAGCCCTTCACCGTGAGACCATCCAATTCTATGTACTTCACGCTCCTCACACACCTGTCATCCTGGGCCTGCCCTGGCTCCGCAAGCACGACCCACACATCCAGTGGACAACCGGCCAAATCGTCTGTTGGGGGAAGAACTGTCATGCTACCTGTCTCACCACTGTCACACCGTTGTCAGTCCAAAGCATCATTGAGCCCCGGGAGGACGCTGTGATGAACTGCCTCCCATCTGTGTATCACAATCTGTCTGAGGCCTTCAGCAAGACAAAAGCCTCCAGGCTTCCTCCTCACCGTACCAACGACTGTGCCATCGATCTGGTGCCGGGCACCACGCCTCCCAAGGGCCGAGTTTTACCACTCTCCCAACCAGAAACCGAGGCCATGCGAAAATACATTGAAGAGGAACTCGCGGAGGGCTTCATACGTCCCTCAACGTCCCCTGCATCGGCCGGGTTTTTCTTTGTGCAGAAGAAAGACGGCGGTCTCCGACCCTGTATTGATTATAGAGCTCTCAATGACTGCACAATCAAGTTCCGCTACCCGCTGCCCCTAGTCCCCGCCGCCTTGGAAGTCCTTCACACGGCCAGATTCTACACTTAAACGGATCTGCGGTGTGCCAATAACCTGATCCGCATCCGCGAAGGGGACGAGTGGAAGACCGCCTTTTCCACCTGCACGGGGCACTATGAATATCTTGTTATGCCATTCGGCCTGGCAAACAGTCCAGCCGTCTTCCAGTCTTTCATAAATGATGTGTTCCGAGATATGCTCCACCGAACTGTTATCATTTACATTGACGACATCCTGATTTATTCAGACACCTTAAAAGACCACATCCAGCACGTCCGGGCAGTCCTCCAAAGACTCAACTCTACGCTAAGATCGAGAAGTGTGATTTCCACCAGACCACTACAACATTCCTGGGTTATGTCATCAGTCCAGAAGGCGTGGCAATGGACGAGAGTAAGGTCAAGGCAGTTTTGGACTGGCCTCAACCCACCTCCCTGAAGGAGTTGCAACGCTTCCTTGGGTTTGCGAACTTTTACCGCCGCTTCATCAGGGACTTCAGCACGGTGGCAGGGCCCCTTACCTCTCTGGTGCGGAAAAGCACGTCGCGTCTCCCCTGGAATGAGGGCGCCACCCACACCTTCAACCAACTCAAGCAACGGTTCACCACGGCCCCCATCCTGCACCATCCCAACCCCGAGTTGCCCTTTGTAGTGGAAGTGGATGCCTCCAACACAGACCTAGGCGCCATTCTGTCCCAACAGCAGGGATCTCCACCCAAGTTATACCCCTGTGCCTACTACTCCAGGAAGCTCAACGCGGCAGAGCGGAACTACGATGTAGGTGATCGTGAACTGCTGGCTATGAAAGTCGCTTTTGAGGAGTGGCGGCACTAGCTGGAGGGAGCCTCACACCCTTTCACTGTATTCATGGACCACAAGAATCTAGAGTACCTCCGCACAGCCAAGAGGTTGAATCCCAGACAAGCCAGATGGTCTCTGTTCTTCACTCGGTTCCAAATCACGGTCACTTACCGTCCCGGTTCTAAGAACACTAAGGCCGATGCTATGTCTCGTCAATATGACTCGGACCTGACCTCCCAGACTCCTGAAACAGTCCTGAACCCCGACCTCGTCCTCGGCCCTATCCAGTGGGATATTGAAACCGAGCTCAGTCAGGCCAACGCCCAGATAGAAGTTCCCCCAGACTGTCCTCCCAATAGAGTTCATGTCCCTGAAGCACTCCGAAAAAGGGTCCTGGAACACGTACACGCTCTCCCCAGCTCTGGGCACCCAGGAATCACGGCCACCATTCAACTCCTCCAGAAGCACTACTGGTGGCCCATGTTAGTCCACGAGCAAGTTCATCCAGCAGTGCCAGAACTGTAACACTCAGAAAGCGTCCCGACTACTGCCCGCCGGTCTACTCCATCCTCTTCCAGTCCCGCAACGCCCCTGGTCACATATTGCCATCGACTTTATTACTGATTTACCCCCCTCCGATGGTCATACCACCATCCTCACAGTGGTAGACCGTTTCTCCAAAGCCTGTCGCCTTATTCCGCTCGCCAAACTCCCCACTGCTCTGCAGATGGCTGAACACCTGTGGAACCTGGTGTTCCGGTTTTATGGGCTTCCCGAAGATATCGTGTCCGATAGGGGTCCCCAATTCACCTCTCGAGTCTGGGCAGCCTTCTTCCAGATGCTCCAGATTAACGTGAGCCTTATGTCCGGGTACCATCCCCACGACTGTCTGTCACGACTACCAGTCCCGAAATCTCTCTCAGTAACCGCCAACGGGCGAGCTCGCCCGAATACTGACTGTCTTCCGAACTCCAAATCCCACAATGCCTCACTCATGCACTGATTCCATTTTCACCTGTGAGTAATGATCACACACACAGCTGTTACTCATTCCCAGCCCTACATAAACCACACTCACAGCACACTCTGTGCGAAGTCTTGTTTCACTGTTGTGTGCATCTCTGAGCGTTTTCTAGAAAGTTATCCTGCCTGTGTTTGTGACCCTTGCTGAAACACTCTCTTCGATTGTCTGCTACCTGCCCATTGACCTTCTGCCTGTTTCCTGGATCTTGTATCGTCTGCTGCCTGCCTCTGACCCATTGCCTGGTTCCCTTTACGCCTTACCTGCCCTGCTACACTGTTCTTGCTGGTATTGGACCCTTGCCTGTTGACTTTGAGTAATAAACTGTTGCAAATGGACCTGACTAAGTCTGATGATTCACAACACCAAGTGAGTTATATTTGTAGCTGACAAATGTGGCTACCGTGTATCACATTTTGAGAGATATAGCACAAACAACCACTGAGTTACCAATGCTAAAACAAAAGGTACTTTCATCCCCGGTCTTCCCTACTCATTTAAGGCATCCATACATGTTCTTTTCAGCAAATGATTTCTGGAGAAAGACTTTACTGTACATTTTCAAAGACAATTTAATAAATGAAAATTGTATATTCAAATTATATTGAAATTATCAGTAAACTATGTTTTCTTTATTTTACAGTGATGACATCTTATCGATAAATTATTGATGCATAATGGTGTTGACACAGAGAAAACATGGATGATGATGTAATGAATCCAAATGCAGTGTATTTAATAAGGTTAAAATCCAAAACATGAAACATAAACTATAAACAAAATCCCAAATCTTGAAATAAACCATAAATATGAACTTGACTATAAACTATGACCTGACACATGAAACTTAAGACAGCAACAATAACAAAGTAACAAGGCAAACATGAGGGCTTTAATACATGGACATGGGGAAACACATTACAACAATAACCAATGACAAACTGGAACTGATGAACATGAACCAATGAAAAGACAGAACTGATTACAAGATAATAATATAAGAATCAATGAGACCATGACACATAAGACAAAGGAACCAATCAGGACATGACACATGAACTAAAGGGACCAAAAGACAAGATCAAACGAGGGGCAAGGAATCACATGGCAAACAGGAACCATGACTGTGAGAATTTCAAAATAAAAGGCATGAAAACAACCACAAACAACTTGAAACAAAACCACAAAAGGGACGTGACATATCCCCCCATCAAAGGGCGCTCCTGACGCCCTAATGGAACACCAACCCCAAAACCAAAACAACAAAAAGTCCAGGAGGTTAAATGAGCAGAGGCAGTCTAGGAGATGGATGGCCCAGGCCCGTGAAGATGAAGAGGCCCTGGATCATGGCCAGGATCATGGGGCAGTTGTGGAGCAGTGGTGGGCCTTGACTGTGGAGCAGTGGTGGACCTAGACTGTGGAGCAGTGGTGGACCTAGATTGTGGAGCAATGCTGGGCCTAGACTGTGGAGCAGTGGTGGACCTAGACTGTGGAGCAGTGGTGGACCTAGACTGTGGAGCAGGGTCCTAGACTGTGGAGCAGTGGTGGACCTAGACTGTGGAGCAGTGGTGGGCCTAGACTGTGGAGCAGTGGTGGACCTAGACTGTGGAGCAGTGGTGGGCCTAGATTGTGGAGCAGTGGTAGACCTAGACTGTGGAGCAGTGGTGGGCCTAGATTGTGGAGCAGTTGTAGACCTAGACTGTGGAGCAGTGGTGGGCCTAGATTGTGGAGCAGTGGTGGACCTAGACTGTGGAGCAGTGGTGGGCCTAGATTGTGGAGCAGTGGTAGACCTAGACTGTGGAGCAGTGGTAGACCTAGACTGTGGAGCACTGGTGGGCCTACATTTTGGAGCAGTGGTGGGCCTAGATTATGGAGCAGTGGTAGACCTAGACTGTGGAGCAGTGGTGGGCCTAGATTGTGGAGCAGTGGTGGACCTAGACTGTGGAGCAGTGGTGAGCCTAGATTGTGGAGCAGTGGTAGACCTAGACTGTGGAGCAGTGGTGGGCCTAGATTGTGGAGCAGTTGTAGACCTAGACTGTGGAGCAGTGGTGGGCCTAGATTGTGGAGCAGTGGTGGACCTAGACTGTGGAGCAGTGGTGGGCCTAGATTGTGGAGCAGTGGTAGACCTAGACTGTGGAGCACTGGTGGGCCTACATTGTGGAGCAGTGGTGGGCCTAGATTATGGAGCAGTGGTAGACCTAGACTGTGGAGCAGTGGTGGGCCTAGATTGTGGAGCAGTGGTAGACCTAGACTGTGGAGCAGTGGTAGACCTAGACTGTGGAGCAGTGGTGGACCTAGACTGTGGAGCAGTGGTAGACCTAGACTGTGGAGCAGTGGTAGACCTAGACTGTGGAGCAGTGGTGGACCTAGACTGTGGAGCAGTGGTAGACCTAGACTGTGGAGCAGTGGTGGACCTGGGCTGCGGAACACTGGACGAGACTATAGACTATTGAGCAGTGGACAAGACCATGGAGGATCAGATGGCCATGGTAGAGCCAGCATTGAAGGGGGCAGAGCTGGCAGAGGCGATGACCACCACAGTAGATCAGTAGATCACCATGGTGGATTCAGTAGGTCAGGAGGCCATTGCCGAGTAGGAACATGAATGTCCTTCATGACCGTGACGAGGCAAAGAACATTCTTGAACGGCCTTCGTGGCTGTGGAGCAAAGAGAGTTCATGGACGGTCTCCTTATCCACGGTAGAGGATTTATGAATGTCAGTTGAGTGACGTAACTGACGCTGGTCGGTCACATGATAATGACAACATGGCATTCATACTACACAAACTCATACTATAAAGAACATTTTGATAAGTCAAATCCTTGCTAATCATATTAAAGCCAGTACGATTAAAGGTTACTTGTTATAACAGTTAGCAGATGACACCACCCTCTTTCTCCAAAATGATAACCAAATGTGCAACCAGTGCAATTAAAGTAATATAAGAGTTTCCTAAAGCATCTGGTGTTTATCTGAATGTGAAGAAGTGTGAACTTATGGCGGTCAAAGAATGTTCAGTGGCTTGTTATTGTAACATTCCACTCAAAACAGAAGTCAAATACCTAGGAATTACAATAAACAAGAAAAAAAAAAACTGAAGTTCATTACATTTTAGCCCTATTATCCAAAAAACTCAGAGGACGTTTAATCAGTGGCTTTTAAGAGACTTGTCATTAAGGGGGAGAGTTCTGATTTCCAAAGCAGAAGGTATACCCCGGTTAACTTATACAGCTATGGCTCTTCAGGTTGATGATAAAATATCAAGGGAGATTGATAAGAGGCTCTTTGATTTTGTTTGGAAAAATAGGATACATTATATAAGAAAATCACACATGAACTAAAGTGATAAAAGATACCCTGTGGGACAAGGAATCACATGACAAACAGGAACCATGACATTTCAAAATAAAATACATTGAAAACATAAACTTGAAACAAAACCATAAAACAGATGTGATAGCATCACTGTCAATGTCTGTTTATATGAAGATGTTAGAGGTTTAGATGGTCGATTGGAAAGGCTTTCTTTTTCAAATGTATTTAAAACTCACTCATAGTCATAAATAAATACTCATTTTGTTTTTGACATATTTTATTGAGTTGTTCATTAATAAATAATATAGATTTGAATTTGAATATCTAAATATCAAGGGTGATATTTTATACATTTCTGTCTGCATGAAATTTACTCACTTTGTTTTCTAAGGCAGAGTATGCAAAGCAGGGCTTTATTTTCCTCTGACTGTATTTACTGCTGACGGTTCATTCCAGTGCATGAATAATCTCCTATTTATTGCTATAACAATGTAGTTGGTGGGATCTAATTATCACACCAAGTATAAAGTTAAAATTGTTAGTTATGATGAATGTAAATATTCATCACCAGTTAGATATTTCATTATGGTTTTGACTGTTATTTTTCTACAAGGAAGGCCCCCTTAAAATGTCATTATTATCTGACATCTGTCATTTATCTGTTTATTCTGATGATTACTAGATAAATGGCCCTGCGTATGTCTTATGGAAAAATGAATAATTAAAAAAACATAGTAACATCATAATATTGATGGGGACTGTGGGAGGATTGGCAAAAAATTTGCCACACTATATATTTGCATACATTTTTTATATGTCACCTTATAACGTGTGCAGGTGGGGGAATGAACGCCTTCACTTTTTCCTCTCTGTGCATCTATTTGAGTGACATTTACACACAAAGCAGAAGAAAAACAAAGACTAAATACAATGCTGTGCTGACAGTGATGATGCTTTAGGCCAAGTTCAAGTTTGATCTATTAAGACATTATCATTTAAGGTGTAAAGTCAATGTGAAACAGTGTCATTTGAAAGCGGAAGAGGAATGACTGTGGATGGAATTCCCTTTCTCTCACTGTATTGTAACTCTGATGGTCTGTCAGAGCCCACAAGCTGTTTGCATCATCCACAGACTCTCGTAATGGTATTCTGCCGCAAGCCGGAATCTATTGTTTAGCATTTGGCGCATGAGAAAAACAACAATGAGAAAACAGCAGGTGTGAAATAGTGATTCCTCCAATAAATAAATAAAAACACTTGTAGCTGCTCATAATATTAAGCATAATATAATAATTTCACATAATGAAAGATGTATTACATTATTAATAAAATGTTTATAATGTAATAATTTTTGTCAAAATGTATTAAATCTTGTATAATAAAAATGTTACAATGTAATAAAGATGTTTCACATAATGTAATAGGTTATTGTATGAGAAATGTATTACATTATGAAGGCACTGTAGCAACTTATAATGTAATCACAGTTCATAAGGTAATACCAGTACATATAATGTATAAGTGAAACAATGTTTACAAAATAATAATTATCTTTCAATGTAGCGAGTTCACTGTAGGCGAGTTTGCAGAACCCAAGTGCATGCTACATTTTTTAAACAAAACATGTTTAACCCAGAAATACATTTTAAGATTTATGCACAAAATGTAAAAAAAAATTCTGCTTTCAAGAGTTTTTAATAATTTTTTAGTTATAGTCATTTAAATGGTTGCCATAAAAACCTGTTTATATTCTACACAAATGTAAAATGTATTAATGATTTTGGCTATTGCCACATATTGCTGGTCAGTAAACATGACGAAGGAGATTCACCTAATGAGTCTTTAATTTACATCCAAAAATACTCCAAGATGTCAGAAAAATCTTACAAGAACAGCTGAGATTTATTTGGAGTTAATCAGAGTGAATACAGACATGTGGTATTATGAGCTTGATGATTAGTTAATTCTGAAGTCATTTTTTCAGTGGCATTGCATAGGCTGTAATTTTAAATTAAAGGTGGAAAAGTTCAGATTTTATTTATCATTCTTTCTTTCTTTGTTTTTTACATCACTAAACCAAACTGTTTTAACGGGGTGGGTAGACGTTTTATAACCACTGTACATGACTGTAAGTTGTGCTGTATTTTTCAATATGCCCTCTGATGTGCATTTAAAGGTTTAAAGGGTACATGGGCTTAATGGGTAGACTTACCCTACTTTTCTTTCCACCATTTACAAAAACATAGGATATGGTTTCAAAAGGTGTATAGCCTGCATTAATCTATAACCAGAAGTTCCTTCACCTAGAACCATAGTCCCTTTAAATGTCATTATATGTATAAAAGTGGGACATTGGCTGGATTTTAAGAGTT
Organism: Rutilus rutilus; assembly: GCF_951802725.1. NCBI lineage: Eukaryota > Metazoa > Chordata > Actinopteri > Cypriniformes > Leuciscidae > Rutilus > Rutilus rutilus. The sequence continues at coordinate 26,008,316 of NC_140218.1, forward strand.
CACGCTTCTGTTCTATTCTAGAATGAAATGTATGAAACTAAAACAAATTAATTCACAGAAATACTGTACTAATCAGCTGTCTGACTCTAAATAAACAAACAGCCTTAACCTCTATTTAAAGTTTGCATATGCAAAACAATAGATACTGTTTGAGATACTGAAGCATGACAGTCATTATTCCTGGAGGCAATAGTTTCACAGTGGGGATTCCTTTCGTGTGGGATATCCTTACCACAATGATTAATACATTCAAACCAAGAGGATTTCCTTTACCCTGAACACAGAGGAATCCCTCATATTATGCATCAAGTTTAAACAGAAAGTCTGAACAGAAAATAAAACTATAGAATTTAAATGAAAAATAATTATAATGTGACATAGTGTTGGGATCTGAACAAGCAGCTACACAAATGTACAGTTTTTTTTTTTATTATTATTATCATGCATAAAAAAGAAAATCAGTCTATTTTATTTGAACAAGCTTTATTCACTTCTATAAGAAGAATAAATCAGCAAAAAATAATATTGCATTTATATATTATAAAAACCAATCCCTTCAGAGAATGTTTGGCTTTGAGAAACATTTAAGAAAAACATTTAGAACATTTTGATTTAAATAAATTGCACTTCAGAGATATTATCAAAAATTCACATTATTCAGCTGAATATGTCAATAGCAGTTGTGTTTGTTTTGTAAGCTTCATCTCTTAACACACATACAGCCTAATGAGACTGTGACGTTTTTTAATTCTAATACATGGTGAGTGCGATTATGATGGCCCTTGCATCCCCGTCTGAATAACATGGTGAAATCTTGTGAAATCTGCTTTAGCTCTGCCCCGTTTTCACACTCTTTACATTCGGCATAAGAGTATGTCTCAGGGTATGTCCTCCCGTCCATAGCATATTCTGATTGCCTGTAAAAAGAAAGAGTCATAAGTGTTGGAGCACCACCACAGATCATATTTCTTTATCACCATCGCAGCTAAAATGATGTTAGTCCCATCCTAAAGCAATTAAAGTGTTTATTTACTTATTTATTTATTTATTTATTTATTTTTGTCCACACAATGAACATCCAAACATATGAATAATTGTTCAAAGTATCTTCTTTTGTGTTCCAGAGAAGAAAGAAATAATAAAAGTTTGGAATGATTTGAGGGTGAGTACATGATGGGTGAACTGTTCCTTTCCTACCCAACAACCTCTCATCTAACATTACACACACACAAAATATTACTAGCATAAAATTAACTGAATGCATTGTATGAATACTTACTTGCACGTCCATTTAGGATTTGCATTGTTTGAGATGTCGTAATTTCTGCATTGTGGAAAGGTCATGACCTTGGTGATCTCATTTTCAACTTCGCGCAGTTTATGCGTAGAGCATGGACGATTGCAGTCGGAGCAGCGAATATCCGCATAAACACGAGCTGACATGACAGCAAAAACAAACACCTGTTTTAAACACAAGCACAAGTTAGTGGACACTCATATACACCAAATAATACACAAACACACACACACATATATATATATATATATATATATATATATATATATCTCCTGAACAGTTTCTTTGTCATATTTTGCGTATAGTATTTCTATATTTACTCACCCACAGAGCAGAGATATTCATTCTTCAGTCTCTCAGTGTCACTCTTAAACTGCAAGGCAAGGTAGTAATATTGCTATAGTGTGCTTCACAATCACTTTTATACCTTGAACTTCATGATTTCGACTGACGTGATCCACCAACCTCTTTCCTACATGACAAATTTGCATGGAACAAACAATTTGCAGCTTGTGCCTGCTCTGTTTTTCCGCAAGTCACCTGTGGCTATTCAGGTGAGGGAATGGATGATGTAGTCACACACACAAAGCCCATCGAAAAGAACAAAGAGAAACTACAATGTTGTACTGACAGTCATGATGCTCCAGGGGAAATGAGCATAAGTGTGCTTTATAAGGACATAATGCATTATTTTTACCAACTCTGTGCCTTAGAAATGCATTGGGTGAAAAACCCAACGCATTTTTTTTTTTTTTGCAATGCATTGCATTTTGTGTTATTGTATTTTATTGTATTGTGATGTGCAGTACATTATAGTGCAGTGCACAGACGATTGCACAAAACATGAATAGTTTAAATGTATCTTGAACTTTTATAAGATGTTTGCCTTTAAATTCCATAACTAAACAACAAAACACACATTCTCTTTTTGATGGACATACAGATTAAAGGACATGATAAATGTTTCAGGAGGACAAAATCTTATCAATTGCTCAAAATATTTACTGTGGTGAAATGACATGTAGGGTTCTTGTGAAAAATGGAATAAATACATGAACTATTTCAAACCAATATACATAAATAAATCATTGTTTTGTGTTTAATTTGTCCTTATCTGAAGATTAGCATATTGACGATACCTTTGGTAATATTAAATGGCAATGTTGGTGAGAACTATAAATACTTTTTATAGTATTGTTTCTATTAAATTTATTGCATTTCTGAGTGTAAAAGAACAGCATAGACTAACTGTTAATGCTGCTTCAGGCATTCATTTTTTGTTTTGGTTTTCCGATGACATATGCAAAACAATACGTGCGCCTCCGAGCTATCGGAGCTATCATATAAACCATGATGGGCAATATTGTTATTATGGAAGCTATTGTTCCATAGTGGGGATTCCTTTTGTGTGGGATATCCCTACCACAATGATTAATATTGCTAGAGAAATCCTTGACACAAAGACGATCTTCACTGCATTGCCTTGACAGAAATTCCTCACATCATACGTCATGTTTAATAAGCTTTTCCATTTCACACTTTAACTTTTATTACTCAAAAATTTAACACTGCAAAAAACTCACACATGATTTAGTGTATTACTTAAATGTAAACGGACACATGAATAATTTGCTATACTAATGATAATTGAGAAGTTATATTTCTCAAGATTGATTATATTTTTAAAGAGAACTGTCTGTTCTTTGGACTTTTTCACTACAAAATAAGTTGCAAATTGTGAAACACAATTTAGGTGCACATGACTTTTTATTATGTTGTTGTTGTTGTTTTTTTTGTGTTTTTTTTATAAATACTGTTTCCAATAAACAAATGTTAAATAAACATTATCTATTCATGAAACCGTTTGAAAGTTTGGGAACGGAAAGACTTTAGAAACAAGAAACTCCTCTGTTCACCAATGCTGCAATTATTTAATCAAAAATACAATAAAACAGTAATATTGGGAAATATTATTACAGTTTAAAATAAATGTTTTCTATATCATAACATGCTGATTTGATGCTCAAGAAACATTTCTGATTACCAATGTTGAAAACAGTTGTGCAGCTTATGTTTCAGATGAATAATACAATTTCAGATAAAATATTTTCACGATGGTAACCTTGGTTCCCTGAAGAGGGAAACTCGCGCTGTGTCGATTGACGCTGTGGGAATGTTTATACCCACACAGCCATAATGACAAGTGTCTGTCTAGTGTGAAATCAATGAGAAAAGCACTAAGACGAGAGCACCTGGCCCCCTGGTGTAGAGCTCAAGTTAGGTTAGGGTTAGAGCCCGATATTGGTATGCTTCGCCCCCGAAGGTAAACCATTTTCTGTGTTGTGGAAGGATGGACACATGAAGTATGCGTCCTTGAGATCTATCGTGACAAACCAGTCCTTGGATCTGATCTGTGACATGATCTGTCTGGACTGGGACAAATAAAATTGGCCCAGACTGTCCCATTACATATGATCCTAAACACCATCCATCTTTGCACACCCTTGAATATATATACCAACTCATATTCCTTAAAACCACTAATGCCATGTAATGAGTGAGAAGGAACAAGTGAAAGTTAACAGATGCAATAACAAAAACAAATTGTCATTTATGAAAACAATTGAACTATACTCCACAGTGATGAATCCTGAAACATTGGCATAGCAATACCTGTCACAAACAGAGAAAGAGACAGACAGGTTTAAGTGAACACAGTGTTTATTAAAAGCAGAGTGGTGGTGGAATGACGGGAACAGGACGATGGTGAGAGGATGGTGACTTGAAGACTGATGATGGTGACTTAGCTGGCGTTGACTGAAGTGGATATCTGTGCAGGTGACGAGTGAACACGAAGACCAATCACAACCACAACCTCCACCAGCTCCTCGTATCCAGGATTGGATTACTGTAATTCTTTATATGCAGGAATATCCCAGTTTTCTATTACCAGGCTTCAAATGGTTCAAAACGCTGCAGCCAGATTTCTAATTGGGGTTTTCAAACATGAATATATAACTCCTATTTTAATGTCTCTTAACTGGTTGCTGGTGCGTCATAAATTGATTTTAAAATATTGTTGTTTGTTTTCAAATCTTTAAATGGTCTTGCACCCTCTTACCTATCTGAACTTTGAAGTTTGAACGTGCCCGGTAGGTGTCTACGGTCCACAAGCAGTTATAATCTGTCCCAGCCACATTCACGATTTAAGTCGAGAGGGGATCTTGCTTTCGCAGTTGTCGGTCTAAGGCTATGGAATAGCATCCCCTTATCCTTGAGTTCCATGTCCTCTTTACATGAGTTTAAATTTAAGCTGAAGTTTTATCTTTTTGACCGAGCATTTCACTAAATCTCAATTATGGTTTTATTACATTATGTGTTAATGGTTTATTTAGCTCCTTCTTTCATGTTTCCTGGACTTTTACCTTGTAAAGCACAGTGGTCAACTTCTGTTGTGTTTATTTGTGCCATACAGTGAGGAAAATAAGTATTTGAACACCCTGCTATTTTGCAAGTTCTCCCACTTGGAAATCATGGAGGGGTCTGAAATGGTCATCGTAGGTGCATGTCCACTGTGAGAGACATAATCTAAAAAAAAAAAATCCAGAAATCACAATGTATGATTTTTTAACTATTTATTTGTATGATACAGCTGCAAATAAGTATTTGAACACCTGTCTATCAGCTAGAATTCTGCTAGAATTCTGACCCTCAAAGACCTGTTAGTCTGCCTTTAAAATGTCCACCTCCACTCCAATTATTATCCTAAATTAGATGCACCTGTTTGAGGTCGTTAGCTGCATATTAAAGACACCTGTCCACCCCATACAATCAGTAAGAATCCAACTACTAACATGGCCAAGACCAAAGAGCTGTCCAAAGACACTAGAGACAAAATTGTACACCTCCACAAGGCTGGAAAGGGCTACTGGGAAATTGCCAAGCAGCTTGGTGAAAAAAGGTCCACTGTTGGAGCAATCATTAGAAAATGGAAGAAGCTAAACATGACTGTCAATCTCCCTCGGACTGGGGCTCCATGCAAGATCTCACCTCGTGGGGTCTCAATGATCCTAAGAAAGGTGAGAAATCAGCCCAGAACTACACGGGAGGAGCTGGTCAATGACCTGAAAAGAGCTGGGACCACCGTTTCCAAGGTTACTGTTGGCAATACACTAAGACGTCATGGTTTGAAATCATGCATGGCACGGAAGGTTCCCCTGCTTAAACCAGCACATGCCAAGGCCCGTCTTAAGTTTGCCAATGACCATTTGGATGATCCAGAGGAGTCATGGGAGAAAGTCATGTGGTCAGATGAGACCAAAATAGAACTTTTTGGTCATAATTCCACTAAACGTGTTTGGAGGAAGAAGAATGATGAGTACCATCCCAAGAACACCATCCCTACTGTGAAGCATGGGGGTGGTAGCATCATGCTTTGGGGGTGTTTTTCTGCACATGGGACAGAGCAACTGCACTGTATTAAGGAGAGGATGACCGGGGCCATGTATTGCGAGATTTTGGTGAACAACCTCCTTCCCTCAGTTAGAGCATTGAAGATGGGTCGAGGCTGGGTCTTCCAACATGACAATGACCCAAAGCACACAGCCAGGATAACCAAGGAGTGGCTCTGTAAGAAGCATATCAAGGTTCTGGCGTGGCCTAGCCAGTCTCCAGACCTAAACCCAATAGAGAATCTTTGGAGGGAGCTCAAACTCCGTGTTTCTCAGCGACAGCCCAGAAACCTGACTGATCTAGAGAAGATCTGTGTGGAGGAGTGGGCCAAAATCCCTCCTGCAGTGTGTGCAAACCTGGTGAAAAACTACAGGAAACGTTTGACCTCTGTAATTGCAAACAAAGGCTACTGTACCAAATATTAACATTGATTTTCTCAGGTGTTCAAATACTTATTTGCAGCTGTATCATACAAATAAATAGTTAAAAAAATCATACATTGTGATTTCTGGATTTTTTTTTTTAGATTATGTCTCTCACAGTGGACATGCACCTACGATGACAATTTCAGACCCCTCCATGATTTCTAAGTGGGAGAACTTGCAAAATAGCAGGGTGTTCAAATACTTATTTTCCTCACTGTATAAATAAAATTAAATGAAAACAGAATGAATCCAGGAGAGTGAGGTGGCGAGTCCTCAACATCCCCCGCCTTGATGCTTACAACATCTAACTCCTCAGAGCTAGATGATAATTGTGGCACCGGTGCCTCTAACGTCTCCTCACCCTTTTGGACTGATTTCACACGTGCTTCACGACATAGAGTCAATCAATGCAGCGCAAGTTCCCTTGAAAGGGAAATAAATCTTTTGTAACATTTTAATTGTCTTTACTGTCACCTTTGATCAATTTAATGTATCCTTATTGAATAAAAGGTAATTTCTTGTAAAAAAAAAAAAGCCTTAGTGAAAAAAAAAGCCTTAGTGACCCTAAACATTTGAATGGTGTATATATAAAAATTGGCCTATATCTAACAGTAATGATAACATATATTACAAAATATATAAGAATTGTATCATTTAAAAATGTTTTGTTTTGATTATTGTTTCTATTTGCAATTTCACTTTTTTATCAGTTTCATTGATCATCAAATGTTTTTATGATCTTCAACTGAAGTGAAAGATTCAGCCATTGTAGCCCACACTTCAACCTACACGTCTTCTCCAGAGCATTATAGTCCAATAAAAATACTGCTGCAGTGTGAATGCCACTTCTAGAACTGCATTGTGTTTGCTTGTTTTGTTTAGGATTTGTTTATACTATGGAAAGGTCACATTCAGCATATAAGTGTTTATGTCATCCCACCTTTTCTTTGAACCATGGAGAAAAGCATGTGCATATCTGTAATAATCTGAAATGACTTATTGTGACCATTGTGGCTCCTGACCATAAATCATTTAGGTATAGGGCAGATTCTGGGTTCTTAGCAACAGTTTACGATAAACATTACTGTAATCACTGAACACACGCAGAACACTTTTGGCAGAGGTTGTGTTATCCAGCCTGAGGGTTGCACTCTAATTTTGATTGACAGGCTTCAAAGGGATAGTTCACCCGAAAATCCTTCTTTCTTTTTTGGACCACAAAAGGAGAATTTAAAAAGAATGCCCGGCTCGTGCTCATCCATATAGCCTTTTTTTAAAAAGCTTGATGCTGGCTGCTATTCACTGCCATCATATGGATGAGCATGAGCAGGACATTTTTTTTTATTATTCCTTTTGTGGTCCATAAAAGAAAGAAGGGCATACGGCATTAGAACAACACCAGGGTGAGTAAATGATGACTTTATTTTCATCTTAGGGTGAACTATCCCTTTAAGTTCACACAACACATGCATACAACGCTAGAATTGCCTTAATATTTATTGCTTTTAAATGTTGTTTTAAAATATTACAAGTTGTGGCGGAATTTCAGTGAGGAAAAGCAAATCAAATCTCAAACATAAAACTAACACAACATAACTATAAGGCTTTTCACATGAGCATGTTTAAACTAAAGGATTGATACTTTTAATTAATTTTGATGCGCTACTCCACATAGGAAGAATAGACATGCAAACTAGTTACTGACCTGGTGCAGGCACAGCTGAAGCGAATTGATTTCGTCTTGGTCTGGAGCGAGGTTTACCCCAGCAAACACAGAACGTTCCCCTGAATTTAGTATTTGGTGTCCATTTGTTTGGTTTTTTTTAAACCGAATAATAACGTTCTTTATAGGTTTTATTATTATAAAAAAAAAATTCAATAAAATAACGTTCCTAAACCGTTGCAGGGAAGTTATTTTTAAATAACCTAAAAATAACTTATAACCATTAGGGAACCTTCTGTAGGCTATTTTTATTTTGCAACCATGAAGACAAGGAAGTATTGTTGCGCTCAGATGAAGGCTAGTTGTAAGTCCAGGTGCGTGAAAACCAATAAAATGTAGAAGAGACTGTAGATGGTTCGCACTCTGAAAAAACTAGACAAAGTCTTTAACAAAAATAATCAATTATTTTAATAGAGCAAGAGCAGACGTTTCAGTCTGTATTTTGCAACCATAAAATAACATTCCCAGACCGTTGCAGGGAGGTTATTTTTAAATAACCTAAAAATAACTTATACAGAATGTTCCCTAATGGCTAGTTTTAGGTTATTATTTTGCATAAGGGTATTTATAGGCTATTTTTAAACAACCTAAAAATAACTTATACAGTTCCATAATGGCTATTTTTAGGTTATTATTTAATAATCATGTAAAATAACCAATTAAAACGTACATATGGCCAAGCCTATACAGAGCTTTAAAATTAGAAAATTTAAATGAGATCAATCAAAACGCTTTATAATGATCAGATAAATCCAACTTTATAAGTAAAATATTAAGCCAGGGTGCCGGATAGTGTAAAAAGCACAGAAATCATAAATTTGTGGGTTTGTTTGTTTCTATCTTCATTTACTGCACGCCTCTGATCTGCATGCGCTTCTCATCACACGCTTTCTTCTGTCTTCCACAGAAAAGCATGCATTCACGTACTTTAAAAATGAAATGTCATTTTGTTTTACTGGCTGACTGACTAACTTTCATTTATCGATCTCTTTACTGAATAATTACTTATAATTATGTGAGAGTAAATAGGATTTGGCTAACGACGCCGTGTCTCATTCCCTGTTCTCAGGGAACAGAGGTTACAGTCGTAACCTAGACGTTCCCTTTCGAAAGGGAACTTGCACTGCATCGATGACGCTATGTCGCTGTGCTGGATCACCTCCCTCAGATCCCTCCTCTTCCTTGAGTCGCGCCTGCTCCTGCTCCTGCTCTCTCGGGCTGGGTGCCAGCAGAGCACTTGGGTGAGCTGCTGGACGAGGATGTCTTATCACTAACATCCTCTGATCCAGCAGCTCACCCTTGTGAGCTTCTGGTGGGTGTGAGAGAGAAACACCTCTCTCAAACTCATCAGCGAGCTCCATCTGGGAACCCCATGATCCACACACTTCTTGAAACGCTTATCACTTGCCATAATTGTTCTTGCCTTTTTCAGGTGATTGCAAATCAGACAAAACAGTCCCTGAAGACGAAAAGAGGATGGCATGTTCCCTTTCGAGGGAACTCGACACTGCGTCGGTGACGACACTAGGGGAACGCCCTTCAGCGTAGCGCGTCTGAATTTATGAATGAAACCGAATCCAATCCTATTGGCGTTGCGTGATGACGTAGCGTGTGACGGCATAAGCGGATGTATACAAAAGCACGCCGGCACACAGAAATGTCAGCTTTTTGCTATTCAGCAAGCGCTCTGTGTGAGTGAATCAATTCTGTCCTATTTGGTGTTGTATGTCCTGTAAAGTCTGCATTGCAAAATAGAATCTAGGGGCTCGGATTTCGCGTTTGCTGAGGCAGCGCGTAGATTACGAGTCTACTCTGCAATAAGATTCTGTGGCTTGGATCTCGTGTTTGCCGAGGCAGCGCGTAGATCTAAACTCTGCATTTCAATACAGAATCTAGTAACTCGGATCTCGCGTTTGCCGAGGCAGCGTGTTGATTACGAGTGTACTTTGCAATAAGATTCTGTGGCTGGGATCTCGCGTTTGTCGAGGCAACGCGTAGATTTCAGGTTTGCTTTGTAATACAGAATCTAGTAGCTCGGATCTCGCGTTTGCTGAGGCAGCGCGTTGATTACGAGTCTACTTTGCAGTTTGCGATACGATTCTATGACTGACATCTCGCGTTTGCCGAGGCGCGCGTTGATTACGAGTCTATTTGCAGTTTGCAATAAAGATTATGTGTGGGGTCCCTGAAGGGTGCTGGCTGTGTTCATTAAAATAACTCGCCGCACACAGTGCGTTTCGGGTGTCTCAGCCGCGCCTGTTGACTTTCTTCTCGAGAGATGAAAGCCAAACTTATTGTGAACGACTCGTATCTCGCGTTTGTTGAGACAGCGCGTTAAGGGTCTGCAATAAAAGGGACACACGCGATCTGGGAAATAATACTGTTTGGGTGCGAGGCATTCACAGTCAGCTCCTGAGGGTACTGGCAGGCTGTTCACTGTGAAATAACTCGCCGCACACAGTCGTGCGTTTCGGGTGTTTCTGCCTCGCGCCTGACTTTCTTCTCGAGGTATGAAAGCCAATTTGTAACGGCTCGCGTTTGCCTAGGCAGCGTGTAGTAGATCGTATAAATATTTAAACAGTATTCTGGTGCTATCCAGTGTTTATGGCTGCATTTAATTCTGAGGAATTAAAGTAATTAAAATTTATCTGACTTGAACTTGGTTATTTGAATTCAGCCTAATATCTGAAGGAGAGTGTCGCTTCTAGAAATCCCCCTCAAAAAAAAAAAAAAAAGCAAAAGCTGAGCTTGGGACTGTAGTGGCAATTTTGAGAAGTTAATATCAAACAGCATCAGAGGTGTAAGAAACATTCAAGAGGCAAAACTGTAATAAAGAGAAAAGGTTTATTTCAATGAGGATTCTTTTCACAAAAGCCGCAGCCACCCAGCTTTGAAATAGAATACCTAATAGACATAATAAAACATACAGATCTTATACAGTTTCTTGGCAAAAACTCCTCCTTCCAGCTTTCTTGTAAATTTCCAGAAAGATACCCCCTATCTCCTGCTGGTTCGGACTGGTTTCTACCCCCCCCTGGCACAGGTCACACTGTTCTTTGTCCCTGAGACACCCAAAGGCCTTCATCTACGACCTAAATTGCCTCTCGCTTCCCTGTCCCCCCCTTGGATGCTAGAAACCCTCACAGAAAACATATGATTAAACGAATGATTATAAGAAACGCTGAATTTTCCAAAACAGGACTCTAGGCGGCGCTCTCGCCCAAGCCTCCTGAGAAGACGGATCTGAGGACCGTCCTTCAGGCCAGGAAGGTGTCGGGAGAGAGGTCCTAACTTATGTGAGACCTTGGAGGGCTGCCCCCCCCCCCAAAAAAAAGAGAGCGATCGAGATCCTCCCCCTCACGGGCCCTCCGGAAACTAGTGTCAGCATCCCGCCACTAATTGCGCTTCGGGACACATTAGTTTCCAGCGAACGCACGCTGCTCTGTCTGCCCCAAGAGCTTAATTGCGGCCAGGCAGCGCTGGCGTCCGCACACCGAGAGTCGTTTTCGATTATTCCCTGCTGGTCCTCCGCTTCAGGGTATCGTCAAGGGCTCTCACAAGACACTTGACACCAGCCCTTAGGGGCTGGTTCCCTTGCTGAATTTTGTCGAGGCATGGCAACGTCTCCCCAATATTTCTCCATGGGTCTTGCGCACTGTAGAAATAGTGTACAGGCTGCAGTTCCAGGTCTGCCCACCAAAAAAGAGGTAAGTATCAACGGGGTGGTTTGGACTGCAGTAGACCCAGAGCAGGGTCTGGTGTTAGAACAGGAAGTTTACTCGCTGCTGGCAAAAGGGGCCATAGAGCATGTTCCCCCACCAGTCAGGGAGTCCGGATTCTACAGCCGGTACTTCATAGTTCCAAAGAAGGATGGAAGGTTGCGTCCAATTTTAGATCTGAGGCATCTGAATCGGTCTCTGAGGAGGTTCAGGTTCAAGATGCTCACTATTCCATCATCGTGAGTCAAATTCAATCCGGGGATTGGTTTGTCATGACAGATCTCAAGGACGCGTACTTCCACATCTCCATCCTTCCTTCTCACAGGAAGTTCCTGAGGTTTGCTTTCGGGGGCGAAGCTTACCAATATCGGGTTCTTCCGTTTGGCCTAGCACTCTCCCCTCGCACATTTACCAAGTGTATGGATGCAGCTCTAGCACCCCTGAGGCTCGAGGGCATCAGGGTGCTCAATTACATCGACGACTGGTTAATATTGGCCCAGTCGCGAGAGTTGGCGATTCGGCATCAAGATGTCGTCCTCGCCCGCATCCAGAGCCTGGGGTTAAAACTCAACACGAAGAAGAGCGTGTTGACACCTGGGAGTGGTGTGGGACTCCGTCACGATGCGGGCTCAGTTGTCTCCTGCTCGGATCGAGTCTATCCTGACCACAGTGTCCAGGTTAAGGCTAGGCCAGGCCGTCACTGTCAAACACTTTCAGAGAGTGTTGGGTCTCATGGCAGCAGCGTCCAGCATGATACCTTCTGGCCTGCTACACATGAGAGCTTTACAGTGGTGGTTAAGAACCAAGGGGTTTTCCTGAGGGGAAACCCATTCCGCTTGATAAGGGTTATGCGCAGATGCCTTCGTTCCCTGTCAATTTGGAAGAAGCCTTGGTTCTTGTCCCAGGGTCCCAATTTGGGAGCGTTATGTCGCCGGGTATCTATTTCGACAGACGCCTCCCTCACGGGCTGGGGCGCGGTCATGGACGGCCATTTTACGAGAGGCCTCTGGCAGGACCATCATTCCTCTTGGCACATAAATTGCCTAGAAATGTTGGCGGTATTCCGGGCTCTGAGGAGCTTCCTGCCAGACCTCCATGGTCGCCATGTCCTTGTGAGAACCGACAACATGTCGGTGGTGTCTTATTTGAACCGCCAGGGGGGTCTGAGGTCGCGCCCTCTGTGCAGACTGGTGCATCAGATCCTCCTGTGGTCCCAGCGGAGACTGTCGTCTCTCAGGGCGATGTATGTCCCGGGGGACCAGAACCAGGGAGCAGACATACTGTCGAGGCAGGGGCTGAGGCCCGGGGAATGGAGACTCCACCCCGAGACGGTGGAGTTGATATGCGAGAGGTTTGGCCCAGTGGATGTGGACCTGTTTGCGTCTTGAGAGACGACTCACTGTCCACTGTGGTTCTCCCTCACACATCCAGCCCCACTGGGGTTGGATGCTATGGTACAGACGTGGCCGAGGCTACGTCTGTATGCCTTTCCCCCGATCGCTCTGCTCCCAGGAGTTCTGGAAAGGGTCCGTCGAGACGGGGTCAGCCTGCTATTAGTAGCCCCGTTGTGGCCGGCCCGAGTATGGTTCTCGGACATCATTTCACTCCTGGCAGGCCCGCCATGGCAGATCCCTCTGAGGAGGGACTTGCTGTCTCAGGCGGAGGGCTCAGTTCTCCACCTTCGACCCGAGCTGTGGAAACTGTGGGTTTGGCCCCTGAGGGGGCACAGTACCTAGAAGCCGGCCTGTCAGCTGGAGTGGTCGAGACCATATTATCTTCCAGAGCTCCCTCCACGAGGAAGTTGTACGGCCTTAAGTGGAATGTATTTTCCGTTTGGTGCAGAGAGCGTGATTTGGACCCAGTTAACTGCCCAGTGGCTTCAGTACTGGAGTTTCTCCAAGACCGCTTTTCTGCCGGGCTTACCCCGTCCACACTCAAGGTTTATGTGGCTGCCATTGCGGCTTTCCACGCTCCTCTGAGTGATGGCCCGCTGGGGAGGCATCACCTGGTCGTACGCTTCCTACGTGGGGCTTGGAGGATGAGACCTGCGACTCGCACCAGAGTTCCCTCTTGGGACCTGGCAGTGGTTCTCGAGGGGCTGGCCGAGGCTCCCTTCGAACCATTGGAGTCGGCTGAGGCCAAGAACCTTTCGTTTAAGGTGGCCTTTCTGTTGGCCATTACTTCTCTGAGGAGGGTAGGAGATCTCCTGGCGCTCTCTATTTCCAATGGGTGCTTGGAGTTTGCTCCAGGCAACATTAAGGCCATCTTACATCCCAGGCCCGGCTATTTGCCCAAGGTGCCATCTAATGTGGCACGGCCTGTGGTTCTGCAGGCATTTTATCCTCCACCTCACGTGACGGCGGGTGAGGAGAGACTTCATCTGCTCTGCCCTGTCAGAGCACTGCAGTGTTATATTCAGAGGTCCTCCTCATGGTGGAAGTCAGACCAGTTGCTGGTGTGTTTTGGGTCGCCCAAGAAGGGGCTTCCCGCCTCTAAACAGACCATCAGCAACTGGATCGTTCAGACTATTTCCCTGGCCTATCAAGTGCGCAAATTGCCTTCACCTATGGCCGTGAGAGCTCACTCCACCAGAGGCATGGCGTCCTCTAGAGCCCTCCTTTCAGGGGTTTCTATCCATGACATATGTGAGGCGGCTGGCTGGGCCACTCCGCACACATTCATGAGGTTTTACAGTCTGGACCTTCCCTCTACACCCGGTGCACGAGTGCTTTCGTCCTAAGTGTGTCTGAAGACAGCTTCACACTAGGATAAGCGGGGTTCGTTGTGGTATAGTGGGTATCTCGTTCCCCTAGTGTCGTCACCGACGCAGTTCGAGTTCCCTCGAAAGGGAACGTCTCGGGTTACGTATGTAACCCTTGTTCCCTGAGAAAGGGAACGAGACACTGCGTCGGTTCGCCACACCGCACCCCGCCTGGAGCACTTGCTTCATAGCAAAAGCTGACATTTCTGTGTGCCGGCGTGCTTTTGTATACATCCGCTTATGCCGTCACACGCTACGTCATCACGCAATGCCAATAGGATTGGATTCGGTTTCATTCATAAATTCAGACGCGCTACGCTGAAGGGCGTTCCCCTAGTGTCGTCACCGACGCAGTGTCTCGTTCCCTTTCTCAGGGAACAAGGGTTACATACGTAACCCGAGACGTTCTCTAGGTGCCCCTTTTATACTTCCGGGTCGCACTAGTAACTATAAATTCGCCAGTCAAATTCGATTGTCGTGATTGGACAGCTTTTCAGACACCGGTTCACGTCGAGGGCGTTCCCCATAGCGTCATCAACGCAGTGTGAGTTCCGTTTCGAAAGGGAACATGATGTTAATTGAGAAGTTTTTGTTTAGGCTACGGACCAAAAGAAGCATGTCCTGATAAACTATACAATTCAGTGGTAAGAAATACATAGGCTACTTATATTCTACTTTAAGTCAAATAATTGTTTATTCATTCAACCATTGAACCATATTGCAAGTTATTGTTATGGTGCTGAAGAAATGTAAAACCCCATAAAATATAGTAAATCTTACATAGACATTGACAAATTTAATCTTATATTTAATCTTATTTAATCTTCCATATGGTTAATGTGCTCAGATTATTTTATTTTTATTAATTAAACGGTAAATAAAAACAAGATATGGTTTGTTTAATAGGGAGACCAGGGAGTGTTGTAACTCAGGCTCAGTTGTAACTGTCAGTTTGAGAAGTCAGAAAAGAGCTATGGTGATGCCATCAATATCATACAATCGCTTTACTTTTTTGAGCTCACATGAGAAGTGGTATGTTACTGTGAGCAATATTGTACAATTTATTAACAAAAGAAATGGAACATTTTCAGGAAAGTAAAAAAGATCAGATTATTTTTTGCCTATAGCAATCATTGAATTGTAGATGTAGTTCTCTTACGAGAGATACTCTCGCACTGCGTAGAATACGCTAGGGGAAAATCCTTTTCCACGAGAATACTGAAGCCAAAAAATTATCCTTAATTTTCTATTAATGTAAAACGCGTTGCGGCAGCATACATAGGCGAGGCCTATTGGCTGGTCTGCTGGCAACTGCTTAAGCCTATCGAGCGAGACCTAGAGTGACGTCAGACCCAATGAGGGCGCTTCGCGCCCTCTGCGTCACGTCCCGCCGAAACGGGCGTGGCTTAGGTCTATAAATACCGCTCGCAGGCTTCATATCTCTGATTTTTCATCCTTCAGCGAAGCAACTCACATCACTGGATCCGAGATGAAGCCGCGCTGTTGAAGAAGCACTTCAGCGGGACGAGTCGACGAAGCTGCTGGCCGCGCCGCCTTCATCGCCTTCCTGCTGCGCTATCCAGCGCCTATATCCTTTCTCTGCACTGTGTGTGTGTGTTCGCCGGCACGACACACACTATCTAAAAGAGCTGCGTCTTTTTCAAGATGCCTTCCTGCGGCTCGTGCAAAGCCGCACTCAGCGACGGGGACCGCCATGTCATATGCGCTTCCTGCCTGGGTCAAGATCACGCAGCTCTCGCGCTCGCTGACGGCGGCTGCCCTCACTGCGAGCTGTTGCCATTAGCGACTCTGAGGACTCGCTTGGCACTATTCAGCGAGACTGCGCCCACACCTGCTGTTGTGCCGCGGCGTAAAAAGCGCCGCGCTCAGCGAATCCCGGAGCCCTCTCCCAGCCGTCAAAGCTCGCCGGTGCGCCCGCCTGCTTCTCCGGTTTCATCAGCTTCACTTCCGGACGGACAGCGGCCGTGGTCTGCCGCCGCTTCTGTCGATGACGCTGATGAGATCGACGTGCTGCTGCGAGAGGGGGATTCCTGCTCTCTCCTAGCATCAGGCAGTGAGGATTGGGCGAGCTCTGAGGATCCCGCCCCCCCTGCCCGTGCTTCTACGGGGAAGAGAGCGAGCATTGAGGCGGAGCTCATGCGCGTACTCACTCAGGCCACGGCGAGCCTCGGCCTCGAGTGGATTACGCCTGAGCAGCCTGCTCACAACCGGCTGGACGGCTACTTCCTGCCTGGGGAGCGCGCTTCACCTGCATCCAAGCCAGCGCCTTTTCTTCCTGAGCTTCATGAAGAAGTCGCTAAGTCTTGGAGCTCCCCTTTTTCAGCCAGGACATAGATCCTCTGTTTCTTTGGCGTTCTCCGCTGTCGACGACGCAAAGAACAGAGGCTACCACTCCCTGCCGCCGGTCGAAGAGGCTATTGCAGCGCACTTATGCCCGCCCTCCGCCGGACGGCGTGCTAAGATGGCGCTGCCCCCAAAAGCCTGCCGCACGACGTCAGCCCTGCTCCGCCGCGCTTTCTCCGCCGCCGGGCAGGCCGCGTCAGCATTGCACACCATGGCCACGCTCTAGATATACCAGGCCGATCTCCTCCGTAAGCTGGATGAGAGAGGACTTGACGCAATCTGCGTGCCGGACTTGAGGAGCGCTACAGACCTTGCTCTTCGCGCCACCAAGTCGGCAGCACAGGCCATTGGACGGAGCATGGCCTCGCTCACCGTGTCTGAGAGACATCTGTGGCTGACGCTCTCGGACATGTCTGAGTCAGAACGCACCGCGTTCCTCGACGCGCCGCTTTCCCCTGCCGGCCTCTTCGGAACCTCGGTCAAAGACTTCGCCGATAGGTTCGCTGAGGTGCAGAAAGCGACCCAGGCCATGAGGCACTTCCTCCCGAAGCGCTCCAGTTCTGCAGCAGGCCGTGCGAAACCGTCTGCTCAGAGCTCACAGCCTAAGCCTCCGCCCACCGCCTCCTCTTCACAACGCCGCCAAACCCAGAGCTCGAGACCGCGCTCTCGCTCATCCGGCCGCCGCCCCGCCCCGCGTGGCCCGCGGCCAAAGGTTGCGTTGAAGCCAGAGGCCCCGAAATCGTCCTAGCACGCCTAGGAAAGCGACGGTGTCCAAGTCCCGCTGCGGCCGGACTTCCACCAAAGCTTGCCGCTCGTCCAGTTCCAGGAAATGTGACTGGTCCAGCGTATTTAGCAGCCAACAAGCCGGTTCCATTGCCCGCTTGCCTGCACAAAAAAGCCGTTTTACGGCTACCCAGATAAATCCCTTAAAGAGCGCATTTTCTGGTGTCCCGGCCACGGCCGACGGTGTTTCATGTGTAGAAAAAATGCCCACTACTCAGTGCCCATTCCTACACACAAGCACAGCCCTTCACACAGGGCTCGCGCACATAAAATCGACTCAGATCGATTGCGCATTAAACGTAGCAAACGTGCCCACTACCCAGTGCACACAGACGCTACTTCCCACATGTCTCACGGTCTCTGTAATTACAGGACCAGTATGCATACGCTCTGCTCACGCGAGCAATGCTGTAAAAGTGGTGTATGTGCCCGCTGCCCTGCGCCCACACCCACACACAGACATGAAACTAGCCCAGCCCTCCCCCTCTCAGTTAGACACTGCAGAGGAGTCGAGCGCGGGCATTCTGCCCGCTGTTATCAGCGCGCCCCCTGCCTCAGATGTCATGAGCGCGACGCTTATGTCACAGCACACAAAAGCTGCTGTATCGTGAGCCGATCAGAGCGTGCTTCGCATCCAGCCCCTAGCTACTCGCGCACTTGCGTGGGAAAAGCTTCCCGTGGTTTCGAGATGGGTGCTGAACATCATAAAAGAAGGCTATTCGCTGCAGTTTCGCCGGCGCCCTCGCCGCTTCATGGCGCGCGTCGAGACCACGGTAGAATCGAAAGTAGCTCATCTACTTCGAGCCGAGATTCTGAAACTGTTGAGCAAAGGGGCTATAGAACCCCTATCTCAAGCTCAAAGCGAAGGGGGGCTTTACAGCAGATACTTCCTGGTGCCCAAGAAAGACGGGGGTCTCAGACCCATACTAGATCTGCGGCAGCTGAACAGAGCGCTTCTGAAGCGCCAGTTCAGGATGCTCACGACCAGAAAAATCCTTGCGCATGTCCGCCGAGGGGACTGGTTTGTGTCAATAGATCTAAAGGACGCGTATTTTCAAATACAGATAGCGTCACGTCACAGGCGATTTTTGAGATTCGCCTTCGAGGGCCAGGCATATCAGTACACAGTCCTGCCTTTCGGCTTGTCCCTGGCACCCCGTACATTTACGAAGTGCATGGACGCAGCGCTCGCACCCCTCAGACTACGGGGTATACGAGTGCTGAACTATCTGGACGACTGGCTGATTCTAGCCCAATCTCACTCGGAGCTCGTGGAGCACAGGACCATTTTACTCGATCACCTCGAGAATCTCGGTCTCGCAGTGAACTGGGAAAAGAGCTCGCTATTCCCCAGACAGATTATATCTTTTCTGGGAATAGAGCTGAACTCGCTGCTAATGACAGCACGCCTGTCATCTCAGCGCACACTGGACATTCGGCGCGCAGCCGGCTCGTTCCGCTGCGGCGCGATAGTCCCTCTCAAAACATTTCAAAGGATGCTAGGTCTGATGGCCTCAGCATCTTCAGTTCTCCAGTTGGGCCTTCTGCGCATGCGCCCACTGCAGTTTTGGCTCAGAGAGAGAGTACCACGCACAGCGTGGGCCTCCGGTCGGCTTCGCTTCAAGGTCAATCAAGCGTGCATTGCAGCTTTGAAACCTTGGGAGGCAAAAGACTGGTACCAATCAGGTGTAAGCCTGGGGACTTCCTCGAGAGTGATGGTGGTGTCCACGGACGCATCCACCTCGGGATGGGGAGCGCTGCTCGAGGGCAGACCGCTTTTTGGCCAATGGTCAAAGCAGGAGAAGCTCTTACATATCAACTGCCTCGAAATGTTGGCAGTGAGCAAAGCGCTCACGCGCTTTTGTCCCCTCATAAAGGGACACCACGTGCTAATACGTTCAGACAACGTCTCAGTGGTGTCCTACATAAATAGCCAGGGCGGCCTCAGGTCCCTGACTCTGTACAGGCTAACCAGGAGCCTCCTGATATGGGCCCGCAGCAACCTGCTCTCGCTGAGAGCAGCGCACATGCCAGGGCTCCTAAATATAGGACCAGACAGACTGTCCAGGAACCAGGTTCCGACAGGGGAATGGTCTTTGCACCCACAGACAGTTCAGCTGCTGTGGAAGAAATTCGGCAGAGCGGAAGTAGACCTGTTCGCGTCTCAAGAAAACGCTCACTGTCCAGAATTTTTCTCGAAGAGCAAGGACGCGCTGACCCACGAGTGGCCTCGCCGTCCTCTCTACGCTTTTCCCCCCGTCTCCCTCCTGACTCAGGTGGTAGAACGGGTCAGGGAAGAAGGATGCTCAGTGCTGCTTGTAGCCCCACTTTGGACGAGCCAACCTTGGTTCCCAATTGTGATGCAGTTAGCGAGCACCGCCCCGTGGCCAGTGCCTCTGAGGAGGGATCTCCTCTCTCAAGCCAACGGCTCGATCTGGCATCCTCACCCAGAGCTGTGGTCCCTCCATGTGTGGGCCATCAACGGGTACCCGCTGACCTCCCACAGGGAGTGTTAAACACTATCACACAGGCCAGAGCTCCGTCTACGCGACGTCTCTATGCCTCAAAATGGTCAGTGTTCTCTAGCTGGTGCACAGCTCGTGGTGTGTCACCCCTGCATTGCGGTGTGACGGAGGTTCTCTCCTTCCTACAGGAGATGTTGGATAAGGGCAGGTCCCCTTCCACGCTCAAAGTCTATGTAGCGGCCATAGCAGTGTTCTCTTCGACCACGCTTGGCCAGTCTATTGGAAGGAACGATTTAGTCATTCGCTTCCTTAGAGGAGCTAAGAGACTGAATCCTCCCAGACCTCCCACAGTCCCTATATGGGACCTTTCTACGGTACTGGAAGCCATGAAAGGTCATCCATTCGAGCCCTTGCAGAAGATTGATCTTAAACACCTGTCTTTCAAGACGCCGTTTCTTCTGGCTCTCGCTTCAGTGAAGCGCATAGGGGACTTACACGCGCTCTCAGTAAGCGCGACGTGCATGGAATTTGGGCCGAATGACTCTAGAGTTATACTCAAACCTAAGCACGGTTATGTTCCTAAATCCCTCAATACACCGTTCAGAGCACAGGTCATCTCTCTGTCTGCCCTGCCGGTCACTGAAGGAAATATGGACGAAAGCTCCCTTTGCCCAGTCAGGGCATTAAGAGCTTATGTGTCTCGCTCGTCTGTTTTCAGACAGACGGAGCAGCTCTTTGTTTCGTTCAGCGGGCGTTCTAAGGGACTAGCCGCTTCGAAACAGACCCTATCCAGATGGGTAGTGGACGCAATAGCGCTAGCTTACACAACCAAGGGCATGCAGTGCCCGCTGGGTGTCAAGGCGCACTCCACGAGAAGCATGGCTTCATCGTGGGCCTGGTCAAGTGGGATTGCCTTGCAAGATATTTGTATGGCGGCAGGCTGGGCCTCTCCATCTAAAAAGGTTTTACAACCTAGAGGTTCCCGCACTACAGGCCCGACTACTGTCGGTCTAGTATGGCCAAATCTCATAAACTGACACTGTCAATTATGCAGCTATTTGAGTATTGCAGTCCTGCTCTATGCTGCCATAAAGGAAGATAGTGGCTAAACCCCTCCTCTTCCAGGATTCCCTGTGAGTCCCCTGGGTGATTGTGTACTGTATGAACTCCGGGCTGTCGCCCTTGAGTCTATAGTATCAGATCCCAGCACGCACGGCGTTTTACAGTAGGTTCCCCTAGCGTATTCTACGCAGTACGAGAGTATCTCTCGTAAGAGAACGTACTCGGTTACTAACGTAACCTCGGTTCTCTCTAGAGAGAGGAACGAGTACTGCGTATCCTGCCGTGCATGCACGCGCTCTGGTTGCTTCGACTATGAAAAACCAGAGATATGAAGCCTGCGAGCGGTATTTATAGACCTAAGCCACGCCCGTTTCAGCGGGACGTGACGCAGAGGGCGCGAAGCTGGGTCTGACGTCACTCTAGGTCTCGCTCGATAGGCTTAAGCAGTTGCCAGCAGACCAGCCAATAGGCGCGCGAGCTGCCTCTCCTATGTCTGTATGCTGCCGCAACGCGTTTTACATTAATACAAAATTAAGGATAATTTTTTGGCTTCAGTATTCTCGTGGAAAAGGATTTTCCCCTAGCGTATTCTACGCAGTACTCGTTCCTCTCTCTAGAGAGAACCGAGGTTACGTTAGTAACCGAGTACGTTATTTGACTTGCATAATCTAAACTAGCTATTTCTCTTTAGTTTAATTTGATGCTTTGCATTAATTTGATTAGCTCTCATTGTTACATCTATCCCCAGCCTGTGTTACAACTCACCCTAGTAATGGGGTAGGTTGTAACAACAGAACTCTTTGTGTTTGACATTAACTCACATAATTTGAGATTATGTTGTACATGTCCAAGTGAGTTATCTTTGTAGCTGACAAATGTGGCTACCGTGTATCGAATTTTAAGAGATATAGCACAAACAACCACTGAGTTACCAATGCTCAAACAAAAGGTACTTTTATCCCCGGTCTCCCCTACTCGTTTTAGGCATCCATACATGTTTTTTTCAGCAAATGATTTCTGGAGAAAGACTTTACTGTACATATTTAAAGACAATTTAATAAATGAAAATTGTATTTTCAAATTATATTGAAATTATCAGTAAACTATGCTTTCTTTATTTTACAGTGATGACATCTTATCGATGAATTATCGATGCATAACGGTGCTGACACAGAAAAAAACATGGACAATGATGTAATGAATCCAAATGCAGTGTATTTAATAAGGTTAAAATCCAAAACATGAAACATAAACTATAAACAAAATCCCAAATCTTGAAATGAACCATAAATATGAACTTGACTATAAACTATGACCTGACACATGAAACTTAAGACAGCAACAATAACAAAGTAACAAGGCAAACATGAGGGCTTTAATACATGGACATGGGGAAACACATTACAACAATAACCAATGACAAACTGGAACTGATGGACATGAACCAATGAAAAGACAGACCTGATTACAAGATAACAATATACGAATCAATGAGACCATGACACATAAGACAAAGGAACCAATCAGGACATGACACATGAACTAAAGGGACCAAAAGACAAGATCAAACGAGGGGCAAGGAATCACGAAGGAACAGGAACCATGACTATGAGAATTTCAAAATAAAAGACATGAAAACAACCACAAATAACTTGAAACAAAACCACAAAAGAGACGTGACATATCCCCCCATCAAAGGGACCTAGCAGTGGTGGACCTAGACTGTGGAGCAGTGGTGGACCTAGACTGTGGAGCAGTGGTGGACCTAGACTGTGGAGCAGTGGTGGGCCTAGATTGTGGAGCAGTGGTGGACCTGGAGCAGTGGTGGGCCTAGACTGTGGAGCAGTGGTAGGCCTAGATTGTGGAGCAGTGGTAGACCTAGACTGTGGAGCAGTGGTGGGCCTAGATTGTGGAGCAGTGGTAGGCCTAGATTGTGGAGCAGTGGTAGACCTAGACTGTGGAGCAGTGGTGGGCCTAGATTGTGGAGCAGTGGTAGGCCTAGATTGTGGAGCAGTGGTAGGCCTAGATTGTGGAGCAGTGGTAGATCTAGACTGTGGAGCAGTGGTGGGCCTAGTTTGTGGAGCAGTGGTAGACCTAGACTGTGGAGCAGTGGTAGGCCTAGACTGTGGAGCAGTGGTAGGCCTAGATTATGGAGCAGTGGTAGGCCTAGATTGTGGAGCAGTGGTAGACCTAGACTGTGGAGCAGTGGTGGGCCTAGTTTGTGGAGCAGTGGTAGACCTAGACTGTGGAGCAGTGGTAGGCCTAGACTGTGGAGCAGTGGTAGGCCTAGATTATGGAGCAGTGGTAGGCCTAGATTGTGGAGCAGTGGTAGGCCTAGATTGTGGAGCAGTGGTAGACCTAGACTGTGGAGCAGTGGTAGGCCTAGATTATGGAGCAGTGGTAGACCTAGACTGTGGAGCAGTGGTGGGCCTGGGCTGCAGAACACTGGACGAGACTATAGACTATGGAGCAGTGAACAAGACCATGGAGGAGCAGATGGCCATGGTAGAGCCAGCATTGAAGGGGGCAGAGCTGGCAGAGGCGATGACCACCACAGTAGATCAGTAGATCACCATGGTGGATTCAGTAGGTCAGAAGACCAGTGCCGAGTAGGAACATGAATGTCCTTAATGACCGTGACGAGGCAAAGAACAATCTTGAATGGTCTCCGTGGCTGTGGAGCAAATAGAGTTCATGGACGGTCTCCTTATCCACGGTAGAGGATTTATGAATGTCAGTTGAGTGACGTAACTGACGCTGGTCGGTCACATGATAATGACAACATGGCATTCATACTACACAAACTCATACTATAAAGAACATTTTGATAAGTCAAATCCTTGCTAATCATATTAAAGCCAGTACGATTAAAGGTTACTTGTTATAACAGTTAGCAGATGACACCACCCTCTTTCTCCAAAATGATAACCAAATGTGCAACCAGTGCAATTAAAGTAATAGAAGAGTTTCCTAAAGCATCTGGTGTTTATCTGAATGTGAAGAAGTGTGAACTTACAGCGGTCAAAGAATGTTCAGTGGCTTCTTATTGTAACATTCCAGTCAAAACAGAAGTCAAATACCTAGAAATTACAATAAACAAGGATAAAAAAAAACAGAAGTTCATTACATTTTAGCCCTATTATCCAAAAAACTCAGAGGACGTTTAATCAGTGGCTTTTAAGAGACTTGTCATTAAGGGGGAGAGTTCTGATTTCCAAAGCAGAAGGTATACCCCGTTTAACTTATACAGCTATGGCTCTTCAGGTTGATGATAAAATATCAAGGGAGATTGATAAGAGGCTCTTTGATTTTGTTTGGAAAAATAGGATACATTATATAAGAAAATCACACATGAACTAAAGTGATAAAAGATACCCTTGTGGGACAAGGAATCACATGACAAACAGGAACCATGACATTTCAAAATAAAATACATTGAAAACATAAACTTGAAACAAAACCATAAAACAGATGTGATAGCATCACTGTCAATGTCTGTTTATATGAAGATGTTAGAGGTTTAGATGGTTGATTGGAAAGGCTTTCTTTTTCAAATGTATTTAAAACTCACTCATAGTCATAAATAAATGCTCATTTTGTTTTTGACATATTGTATTGAGTTGTTCATTAATAAATAATATAGATTTGAATTTGAATATCTAAATATCAAGGGTGAGATTTTATACATTTCTGTCTGCATGAAATTTACTCACTTTGTTTTCTAAGGCAGAGTATGCAAAGCAGGGCTTTATTTTCCTCTGACTGTATTTACTGCTGACGGTTCATTCCAGTGCATGAATAATCTCCTATTTATTGCTATAACAATGTATTTGGTGGGATTTCCTCCTTTGTGGGGTCTAATTATCACACCAAGTATAAAGTTAAAATTGTTAGTTATAATGAATGTAAATATTCATCACCAGTTAGATATTTCATTATGGTTTTGACTGTTATTTTTCTACAAGGAAGGCCCCCTTAAAATGTCATTATTATCTGACATCTGTCATTTATCTGTTTATTCTGATGATTACTAGATAAATGGCCCTGCGTATGTCTTATGGAAAAATGAATAATTAAAAAAACATAGTAACATCATAATATTGATGGGGACTGTGGGAGGATTAGCAAAAATTTTGCCACACTATATATTTGCATACATTTTTTATATGTCCCATAATGTCACCTTATAACGTGTGCAGGTGGGGGAATGAACGCCTTCACTTTTTCCTCTCTGTGCATCTATTTGAGTGACATTTACACACAAACCAGAAGAAAAACAAAGAGTAAACACAATGCTGTGCTGACAGTGATGATGCTTTAGGCCAAGTTCAAGTTTGATCTATTAAGACATTATCATTTAAGGTGTAAAGTCAATGTGAAACAGTGTCATTTGAAGGCGACAGAGGAATAACTGTGGATGGAATTCCCTTTCTCTCACTGTATTGTAACTCTGATGGTCTGTCAGAGCCCACAAGCTGTTTGCATCATCCACAGACTCTCGTAATGGTATTCTGCCGCAAGCCGGATTCTATTGTTTAGCATTTGGCGCATGAGAAAAACAACAATGAGAAAACAGCAGGTGTGAAATAGTGATTCCTCCAATAAATAAATAAAAACACTTGTAGCTGCTCATAATATTAAGCATAATGTAATAATTTCACGTAATGAAAGATGTATTACATTATTAATAAAATGTTTATAATGTAATAATTTTTGTCAAAATGTATTAAATTTTGTATAATAAAAATGTTACAATGTAATAAAGATGTTTCACATAATGTAATAGGTTATTGTATGAGAAATGTATTACATTAAGGCACTGTAGCAACTTATAATGTAATCACAGTTCATAAGGTAATACCAGTACATATAATGTATAAGTGAAACAATGTTTACAAAATAATAATTATCTTTCAATGTAGCGAGTTCACTGTAGGCGAGTTTGCAGAACCCAAGTGCAGTTAAATTTTTAAACAAAACATGTTTAACCCAGAAATACATTTTAAGATTTATGCAAAAAATTGTTTCTGCTTTCAAGTTTTTAATCATTTTTTAGTTATAGTCATTTAAATGGTTGCCATAAAAACCTGTTTATATTCTACAAAAATGTAAAATGTATTAATGATTTTGGCTATTGCCACATATTGCTGGTCAGTAAACATGACGAAGGAGATTCACTTAATGAGTCTTTAATTTACATCCAAAAATACTCCAAGATGTCAGAAAAATCTTACAAGAACAGCTGAGATTTATTTGGAGTTAATCAGAGTGAATACAGACATGTGGTATTATGAGCTTGATGATTAGTTAATTCTGAAGTCATTTTTTTCAGTGGCATTGCATAGGCTGTAATTTTACATTAAAGGTGGAAAAGTTCAGATTTTATTTATCATTCTTTCTTTCTTTGTTTTTTACATCACTAAACCAAACTGTTTTAACGGGGTGGGTAGACGTTTTATAACCACTGTACATGACTGTAAGTTGTGCTGTATTTTTCAATATGCCCTCTGATGTACATTTAAAGGTTTAAAGGGTACATGGGCTTAATGGGTAGACTTACCCTACTTTTCTTTCCACCATTTACAAAAACATAGGATATGGTTACAAAAGGTGTATAGCCTGCATTAATCTATAACCAGAAGTTCCTTCAACTAGAACCATAGTCCCTTTAAATGTCATTATATGTATAAAAGTGGGACATTGGCTGGATTTTAAGAGTTCACGCTTCTGTTCTATTCTAGAATGAAATGTATGAAACTATTATTTCACAGAAATACTGTACTAATCAGCTGTCTGACTCTAAATAAACAAACAGCCTTAACCTCTATTTAAAGTTTGCATATGCAAAACAATAGATACTGTTTGTTTGAGATACTGAAGCATGACAGTCATTATTACTGGAGGCAATAGTTTCACAGTGGGGATTCCTTTCGTGTGGGATATCCTTACCACAATGATTAATACATTCAAACCAAGAGGATTTCCTTTACCCTGAACACAGAGGAATCCCTCATATTATGCATCAAGTTTAAACAGAAAGTCCAAACAGAAAATAAAACTATAGAATTGAAATGAAAAATAACTATAATGTGACAGTGTGGGATCTGAACGAGCAGCTACACAAATGTACAGTTTTTTTTTATTATTATTATCATGCATAAAAAAGAAAATCAGTCTATTTTATTTGAACAAGCTTTATTCACTTCTATAAGAAGAATAAATCAGCAAAAAATAATATTGCATTTATATATTATAAAACCCAATCCCTTCAGAGAATGTTTGGCTTTGAGAAACATTTAAAGGTCCCATTCCATGGATTATTTTTATTATTTTATAATGTTTCCAGGGGTGCCCTTATAATGTTAGTATGTTTTTTAGATCAAAAATTGTTATAATTTAGAAATAAAAGGCATATATCCTAGCCTGATTTCATTCCCTGGTTTGAACACTCTGTTTGAAGGGGCGTGTCTGCTGTGAGACTTCAGTGTAAACGCCCTCTGCTGTGATTGGCTGACATGCTTGCATATGAAATATCTGGCATTACACAGTGGAACTATCTGGAAAACTTTTACTATTACAGCTATTATACGTTTTTACTATTACAGCTATCTGGATTAACGAATCATGAGAAGTTTTTTAAGTATTTAGATCTATTACCATCACATAAAAGGTTGCAGTGATGATCACTGAGCAGATGACAGTCTGTTGATCGCGTGAAAGATCTTATCATTGCAACACAGTTTCTGCACTATCACTAATGATTTCACCAATGCAAACATGAGGCATTTAAATACAGTAAGAGCTTTGTTGTGCAGTGTAACAGCGTCATTGATTTCATAACGAGTGTTTGCAAGTGTCCAGATAAACTCGCGCTGTGTGATTGATAGCTTGGGCGATTGGAAAGGGATTGTTCTTTGATCGCTTTCTGTATATTAATCACAGTTTAAGTAATATTATTTTCATCCTACTAAGAGAAACGAACGATGTGAAGAGTGATCGCTACTTCCATATTAAATCACTACTTACCGCTTGCTGGAATATAGTTGAAATAGTCCCCTTCGTCAGTATGAAACGCTGAGAGAAGTCTGCTTGATATTATTCCTAGTCTGGTGAAATGGACAGAGCAAACTAACAACTTCGAATTAAACTTTTGCGGTATCCGATTATAGATAAACATCAACCACGTCTGTTGACATTTCGCCATCAATACGCCTGTGTTCCTGTGGGCGGAGGTTACGGTTCTAGTGACATCATTAAAGCAGGATGTAGAGGGGTGTAGTCCAATCCAGCCGTTTTTTGTAGTCAACTTCTGTTAAATAAAATATCTCGCTTGGCATTGAACTTTGAGCTTTATAATTTTACAGATATTATTTATACTCTAACAACAACATTACACACTAACTAAAGTTTGAAACATGGGATCACATAGAACGGGACCTTTAAGAAAAACATTTAGAACATTTTGATTTAAATAAATTGCACTTCAGAGATATTATCAAAAATTCACGTTATTCAGCTGAATATGTCAATAGCAGTTGTGTTTGTTTTGTAAGCTTCATCTCTTAACACACATACAGCCTAATGAGACTGTGACGTTTTTTAATTCTAATACAGGGCGAGTGCGATTATGATGGCCCTTGCATCCCCGTCTGAATAACATGGTGAAATCTTGTGAAATCTCCTTTAGCTCTGCCCCGTTTTCACACTCTTTACATTCGGCATACTGGTATGTCTCAGGGTGTATCCTATCCATATAATTTTCTGATTCCCTGTGAAAAGAAAGAGTCATAAGTGTTGGAGCACCACCACAGATCATATTTCTTTATCACCATCGCAGCTACAATTAGGTTAGTCCCATCCTAAAGCAATTAAAGTGTTTATTTATTTATTTATTTATTTATTTATTTATTTATTTATTTATTATTATTATTTTATTTTTTTTCACACAATGAACATCCAAACATATGAATAATTGTTCAAAGCATCTTCTTTTGTGTTCCAGAGAAGAAAGAAATAATACAAGTTTGGAATGATTTGAGGGTGAGTACATGATGGGTGAACTGTTCCTTTCCTACCCAACAACCTCTCATCTAACATTACACACACAAAAATTATTACTAGCATAAAATTAACTGAATGCATTGTATGAATACTCACTTGCACGTCCATTTAGGATTTGCATTGTTTGAGATGTCGTAATTTCTGCATCGTGGAAAGGTCATGACCTTGGTGAACTCCTTTTCTACTTTGCGTAGTTTATGCGTAGAGCATGGACGATTGCAGTCGGAGCAGCGAATATCCGCATAAACACGAGCTGACATGACAGCAAAAACAAACACCTGTTTTAAACACAAGCACAAGTTAGTGGACACTCATATACACCAAATAATACACACACATATGTATATATATCCTGAACAGTTTCTTTGTCATATTTTGCGTATAATATTTCTAGATTTACTCACCCACAGAGCAGAGATATTCATTCTTCAGTCTCTCAGTGTCACTCTTAAACTGCAAGGCAAGGTAGTAATATTGCTATAGTGTGCTTCACGTTCACAATCACTTTTATACCTTGAACTTCATGATTTTCGACTGACGTGATCCACCAACCTCTTTCCTACATGACAAATTTGCATGGAACAAACAATTTGCAGCTTGTGCCTGCTCTGTTTTTCCACAAGTCACCTGTGGCTATTCAGGTGAGGGAATGGATGATGTAGTCACACACACAAAGCCCATCGAAAAGAACAAAGAGCAACTACAATGTTGTACTGACAGTCATGATGCTCCAGGGGAAATGAGCATAAGTGTGCTTTATAAAGACATAATGCATTATTTTTACCAACTCTGTGCCTTAGAAATGCATTGGATGAAAAAGCTGTATCGATTTTTATTTGCAATGCATTGCATTTTGTGTTATTGTATTTTATTGTATTGTGATGTGCAGTACATTATAGTGCAGTGCACAGACGATTGCACAAAACATGAATAGTTTAAATGTATCTTGAACTTTTATAAGATGTTTGCCTTTAAATTCCATAACTAAACAACAAAACACACATTCTCTTTTTGATGGACATACAGATTAAAGGACATGATAAATGTTTCAGGAGGACAAAATCTTATCAATTGCTCAAAATATTTACTGTGGTGAAATGACATGTAGGGTATTTGTGAAAAATGGAATAAATACTTGAACTATTTCAAACCAATATACATAAATAAATCATTGTTTTGTGTTTAAATCGTCCTTATCTGAAGATTAGCATATTGACGATACCAATGGCAATATTGGTGAGAACTATAAATACTTTTTATAGTATTGTTTCTATTAAATTTATTGCATTTCTGAGTGTAAAAGAACCGCATAGACTAACTGTTAATGCTGCTTCAGGCATTCATTTTTTGTTTTGTTTTTCCGATGACATATGCAAAACAATACGTGTGCCTCCGAGCTATCGGAGCTATCATATAAACCATGATGGGCAATATTGTTATTATGGAAGCTATTGTTCCATAGTGGGGATTCCTTTTGTGTGGGATATCCCTACCACAATGATTAATATTGCTAGAGAAATCCTTGACACAAAGACGATCTTCACTGCATTGCCTTGACAGAAATTCCTCACATCATACGTCATGTTTAATAAGCTTTTCCATTTCACACTTTTACTTTTATTACTCAACAATGTAACATTGCAAAAAACTCACACATGATTTAGTGTATTACTTAAATCTAAACGGACACATGAATAATTTGCTATACTAATGATAATTGATAAGTTATATTTCTCAAGATTGATTATATTTTTAAAGAGAACTGTCTGTTCTTTGGACTTTTTCACTACAAAATAAGTTGCTTTTAATTTAGACAGTTTGCTTGACTTCCTAAATCAGTTCAGAAGTGAAACACAATTTAGGTGCACATGACTTTTTATTATGGTTTTTTTTTTTTTATAAATACTGTTTCCAATAAACAAATGATAAATAAACATTTTTGGAATTATCTATTCATGATACTGTTTGAAAGTTTGGGATCGGAAAGACTTTAGAAACAAGAAACTCCTCTGTTCACCAATGCTGCAATTATTTAATCAAAAATACAATAAAACAGTAATATTGGGAAATATTATTACAGTTTAAAATAAATGTTTTCTATATCATAACATGCTGACTTGATGCTCAAGAAACATTTCTGATTACCAATGTTGAAAACAGTTGTGCAGCTTATGTTTCAGATGAATAATACAATTTCAGATTAAATATTTTCACGATGGTAACCTTGGTTCCCTGAAGAGGGAAACTCACGCTGTGTCGATTGACGCTGTGGGAATGTTTATACCCACACAGCCATAATGACAAGTGTCTGTCTAGTGTGAAATCAATGAGAAAAGCACTAAGACGAGAGCACCTGGCCCCCTGGTGTAGAGCTCAAGTTAGGTTAGGGTTAGAGCCCGATATTGGTATGCTTCGCCCCCGAAGGTAAACCATTTTCTGTGTTGTGGAAGGATGGACACATGAAGTATGCGTCCTTGAGATCTATCGTGACAAACCAGTCCTTGGATCTGATCTGTGACATGATCTGTCTCAGCAGGGCTGGACTGGGACAAATAAAATTGGCCCAGACTGGCCCATTACATATGATCCTAAACACCATCCATCTTTGCACACCCTTGAATATGTATACCAACTCATATTCCTTAAAGCCACTAATGCCATGTAATGAGTGAGAAGTGAAAGTTAACAGATGAAATAAAAACAAATTGTCATTTATGAAAACAATTGAACTATACTCCACAGTGATGAATCCTAAAACATTGGCATAGCAATACCTGTCACAAACACAGAAAGAGACAGACAGGTTTAAGTGAACACAGTGTTTATTAAAAGCAGAGTGGTGGTGGAACAACGGGATCAGGACGATGGTGAGAGGATGGTGACTTGAAGACTGATGATCTGTGCAGGTGACGAGTGAACACGAAGACCAATCACAACCTTAGTGAAAAAAAAAGCCTTAGTGACCCTAAACATTTGAATGGTGTATATATAAAAATTGGCCTATATCTAACAGTAATGATAACATATATTACAAAATATATAAGAAGAATTGTATCATTTAAAAATGTTTTGTTTTGAATATTGTTTCTATTTGCAATTTCACTTTTTTATCAGTTTCATTGATCATCAAATGTTTTTATGATCTTCAACTGAAGTGAAAGATTCAGCCATTGTAGCCCACACTTCAACCTACACGTCTTCTCCAGAGCATTATAGTCCAATAAAAAAGCAGCTGCAGTGTGAATGCCACTGCTAGAACTGCATTGTGTTTGCTTGTTTTGTTTAGGATTTGTTTATACTATGGAAAGGTCACATTCAGCATATAAGTGTTTATATCATCCCACCTTAAATTCACCTTTTCTTTGAACCATGGAGAAAAGCATGTGCATATCTGTAATAATCTGAAATGACTTATTGTGACCATTGTGGCTCCTGACCATAAATCATTTAGGTATAGGGCAGATTCTGGGTTCTTAGCAACAGTTTACGATAAACATTACTGTAATCACTGAACACACGCAGAACACTTTTGGCAGAGGTTGTGTTATCCAGCCTGAGGGTTGCACTCTAATTTTGATTGACAGGCTTCAAAGGGATAGTTCACCCGAAAAACCTTCTTTCTTTTTTGGACCACAAAAGGAGAATTTAAAAAGAATGCCCGGCTCGTGCTCATCCATATAGCCTTTTTTAAAAAGCTTGATGCTGGCTGCTATTCACTGCCATCATATGGATGAGCATGAGCAGGACATTTTTTATTTTTATACCTTTTGTGGTCCATAAAAGAAAGAAGGGCATACGGCATTAGAACAACACCAGGGTGAGTAAATGATGACTTTATTTTCATCTTAGGGTGAACTATCCCTTTAAGTTCACACAACACATGCATACAACGCTAGAATTGCCTTAATATTTATTGCTTTTAAATGTTGTTTTAAAATATTACAAGTTGTGGCGGAATTTCAGTGAGGAAAAGCAAATCAAATCTCAAACATAAAACTAACACAGCATAACTATAAGGCTTTTCACATGAGCATGTTTAAACTAAAGGATCGATACTTTTAATTAATTTTGATGCGCTACTCCACATAGGAAGAATATACATGCAAACTAGTTACTGACCTGGTGCAGGCACAGCTGAAGTGAATTGATTTCATCTTGGTCTGGAGCGAGGTTTACCCCAGCAAACACAGAACGTTCCCCTGAATTTAGTATTTGGTTTCCATTTGTTTGGTTTTTTTTAAACCGAATAATAACGTTCTTTATAGGTTTTATTATTATAAAAAAAATTTCAATAAAATAACGTTCCTAAACCGTTGCAGGGAAGTTATTTTTAAATAACCTAAAAATAACTTATAACCATTAGGGAACCTTCTGTAGGCTATTTTTATTTTGCAACCATGAAGACAAGGAAGTATTGTTGCACTCAGATGAAGGCTAGTTGTAAGTCCAGGTGCGTGAAAACCAATAAAATGTAGAAGAGACTGTAGATGGTTCGCACTCTGAAAGTCTTTAACAAAAATAATCAATTATTTTAATAGAGCAAGAGCAGACGTTTCAGTCTGTATTTTGCAACCATAAAATAACATTCCCAGACCGTTGCAGGGAGGTTATTTTTAAATAACCTAAAAATAACTTATACAGAATGTTCCCTAATGGCTAGTTTTAGGTTATTATTTTGCATAAGGGTATTTATAGGCTATTTTTAAACAACCTAAAAATAACTTATACAGTTCCATAATGGCTATTTTTAGGTTATTATTTAATAATCATGTAAAATAACCAATTAAAACGTACATATGGCCTAGCCTATACAGAGCTTTAAAATTAGAAAATTTAAATGAGATCAATCAAAACGCTTTATAATGATCAGATAAATCCAACTTTATAAGTAAAATATTAAGCCAGGGTGCCGGATAGTGTAAAAAGCACAGAAATCATAAATTTGTGGGTTTGTTTGTTTCTATCTTCATTTACTGCACGCCTCTGATCTGCATGCGCTTCTCATCACACGCTTTCTTCTGTCTTCCACACAAAACCATGCATTCGCGTACTTTAAAAATGAAATGTCATTTTGTTTTACTGGCTGACTGACTAACTTTTATTTATCGATCTCTTTACTGAATAATTACTTATAATTATGTGAGAGTAAATAGGATTTGGCTAACGACGCCGTGTCTCATTCCCTGTTCTCAGGGAACAGAGGTTACAGTCGTAACCTAGACGTTCCCTTTCGAAAGGGAACTTGCACTGCATCGATGACGCTATGTCGCTGTGCTGGATCACCTCCCTCAGATCCCTCCTCTTCCTTGAGTCGCGCCTGCTCCTGCTCCTGCTCTCTCGGGCTGGGTGCCAGCAGAGCACTTGGGTGAGCTGCTGGACGAGGATGTCTTATCACTAACATCCTCTGATCCAGCAGCTCACCCTTGTGAGCTTCTGGTGGGTGTGAGAGAGAAACACCTCTCTCAAACTCATCAGCGAGCTCCATCTGGGAACCCCATGATCCACACACTTCTTGAAACGCTTATCACTTGCCATAATTGTTCTTGCCTTTTTCAGGTGATTGCAAATCAGACAAAACAGTCCCTGAAGACGAAAAGAGGATGGCATGTTCTCTAGGTGCCCCTTTTATACTTCCGGGTCGCACTAGTAAGTATAAATTCGCCAGTCAAATTCGATTGTCGTGATTGGACAGCTTTTCAGACACCGGTTCACGTCGAGGGCGTTCCCCATAGCGTCATCAACGCAGTGTGAGTTCCCTTTCGAAAGGGAACATGATGTTAATTGAGAAGTTTTTGTTTAGGCTACGGACCAAAAGAAGCATGTCCCGATAAACTATACAATTCAGTGGTAAGAAATACATAGGCTACTTATATTCTACTTTAAGTCAAATAATTGTTTATTCATTCAACCATTGAACCATATTGCAAGTTATTGTTATGGTGCTGAAGAAATGTAAAACCCCATGAAATATAGTAAATCTTACATAGACATCGACAAATTTAATCTTATATTTAATCTTATTTAATCTTCCATATGGTTAATGTGCTCAGATTATTTTTTTATTAATGAAATGGTAAATAAAAACAAGATATGGTTTGTTTAATAGGGAGACCAGGGAGTGTTGTAACTCAGGCTCAGTTGTAACTGTCAGTTTGAATGTCAGAAAAGAGCTATGGTGATGCCATCAATATCATACAATCGCATCACTTTTTTGAGCTCACATGAGAAGTGGTATGTTACTTTGAGCAATATTGTACAATTTATTAACTAAAGAAATGGAAAATTTTCAGGAAAGTAAAAAAGATCAGATTATTTTTTGCCTATAGCAATCATTGAATTGTAGATGTAGTTATTTGACTTGCATAATCTAAACTAGATATTTCTCTTTAGTTTAATTTGATGCTTTGCATTCATTTGATTAGCTCTCATTGTTACATCTATCCCCAGCCTGTGTTACAACTCACCCCAGTAATGGGGTAGGTTGTAACAACAGAACTCTTTGTGTTTGACATTAACTCACATAATTTGAGATTATGTTGTACATGTCCAAGTGAGTTATATTTGTAGCTGACAAATGTGGCTACCGTGTATCAAATTTTAAGAGATATAGCACAAACAACCACTGAGTTACCAATGCTCAAACAAAAGGTACTTTTATCCCCGGTCTCCCCTACTCGTTTTAGGCATCCATACATGTTCTTTTCAGCAAATGATTTCTGGAGAAAGACTTTACTGTACATATTTAAAGACAATTTAATAAATGAAAATTGTATTTTCAAATTATATTGAAATTATCAGTAAACTATGCTTTCTTTATTTTACAGTGATGACATCTTATCGATGAATTATCGATGCATAACGGTGCTGACACAGAAAAAACATGGACAATGATGTAATGAATCCAAATGCAGTGTATTTAAAGGTGATATAAGCGATCTCACGCGTTTTTTAGGCTAAAACATTTTTTTTCACATACCGCAAACATCTCCTCACTATCCGCTAGCTGCCTGTCCCCTGAACACACTGTAAAAACACACGGTCTCTGCAGACAGCTTATGCTCCACAAACTGCAGCAAAAACAAACTGAGCAACAAACAGAGCGACCCGCACCACGAAACATAACAAACTGTTCCAGCCAATAACCAACAAGAATGATGTGGGGGTGGGGTTCGGGGGTTAGTGCGCGGATGAGGAGGAGGGAGGGTCTAGCTAGCCTCCGTTTTGTTTGATAATAATTCAAACATCAACAAAAGGGTTACGCCAACCGAGATCGCTTATAGCACCTTTAATAAGGTTAAAATCCAAAACATGAAACATAAAACTATAAACAAAATCCCAAATCTTGAAATGAACCATAAATATGAACTTGACTATAAACTATGACCTGACACATGAAACTTAAGACAGCAACAATAACAAAGTAACAAGGCAAACATGAGGGCTTTAATACATGGACATGGGGAAACACATTACAACAATAACCAATGACAAACTGGAACTGATGAACATGAACCAATGAAAAGACAGAACTGATTACAAGATAACAATATATGAATCAATGAGACCATGACACATAAGACAAAGGAACCAATCAGGACATGACACATGAACTAAAGGGACCAAAAGACAAGATCAAACGAGGGGCAAGGAATCACATGGCAAACAGGAACCATGACTATGAGAATTTCAAAATAAAAGACATGAAAACAACCACAAATAACTTGAAACAAAACCACAAAAGAGACGTGATATATCCCCCCATCAAATGGAACACTAACCCCAAAACCAAAACAACAAAAAGTCCAGGAGGTTGAATGAGCAGAGGCAGTCTAGGAGATGGATGGCCCAGGCCCGTGAAGAGGAAGAGGACCTGGATCATGGCCAGGATCGTGGGGCAGTTATGGACCTAGATTGTGGAGCAGTGATGGGCCTAGACTGTGGAGCAGTGGTGGACCTAAATTGTGGAGCAGTGGTGGGCCTAGACTGTGTAGCAGTGGTGGACCTAGACTGTGGAGCAGTGGTGGGCCTAGACTGTGTAGCAGTGGTGGACCTAGACTGTGGAGCAGTGGTGGGCCTAGACTGTGTAGCAGTGGTGGACCTAGACTGTGGAGCAGTGGTGGGCCTAGACTGTGGAGCAGTGGTGGGCCTAGATTGTGGAGCAGTGGTGGACCTAGACTGTGGAGCAGTGGTGGGCCTAGATTGTGGAGCAGTGGTGGGCCTAGACTGTGGAGCAGTGGTGGACCTAGACTGTTGAGCAGTGGTAGGCCTAGACTGTGGAGCAGTGGTAGGCCTAGATTGTGGAGCAGTGGTAGGCCTAGACTGTTGCGCAGTGGTAGGCTTAGATTGTGGAGCAGTGGTAGACCTAGACTGTGGAGCAGTGTTGGGCCTAGATTGTGGAGCAGTGGTAGGCCTAGACTGTGGGGCAGTGGTGGGCCTAGACTGTGGAGCAGTGATGGGCCTAGACTGTGGAGCAGTGGTGGGCCTAGACTGTGGAACAGTGGTGGGCCTAGATTGTGGAGCAGTGGTGGGCCTAGATTGTGGAGAAGTGGTGGACCTAGACTGTTGAGCAGTGGTAGGCCTAGATTGTGGAGCAGTGGTAGGCCTAGACTGTTGAGCAGTGTTGGGCCTAGATTGTGGAGCAGTGGTAGACCTAGACTGTTGAGCACTGGTGGGCCTAGACTGTGGAGCAGTTGTAGGCCTAGATTGTGGAGCAGTGGTGGACCTAGGCTGTTGAGCAGTGGTGGGCCTAGATTGTGGAGCAGTGGTGGGCCTGGGCTGCGGAACACTGGACGAGACTATAGACTATGGAGCAGTGGACAAGACCATGGAGGAGCAGATGGCCATGGTAGAGCCAGCATTGAAGGGGGCAGAGCTGGCAGAGGCGATGACCACCACAGTAGATCAGTAGATCACCATGGTGGATTCAGTAGGTCAGGAGGCCATTGCCGAGCAGGAACATGAATGTCCTTCATGACCGTGACGAGGCAAAGAACATTCTTGAATGGTCTCCGTGGCTGTGGAGCAAAGAGAGTTCATGGACGGTCTCCTTATCCACGGTAGAGGATTTATGAATGTCAGTTGAGTGACGTAACTGACGCTGGTCGGTCACATGATAATGACAACATGGCATTCATACTACACAAACTCATACTATAAAGAACATTTTGATAAGTCAAATCCTTGCTAATCATATTAAAGCCAGTACGATTAAAGGTTACTTGTTATAACAGTTAGCAGATGACACCACCCTCAGATGATAACCAAATGTGCAACCAGTGCAATTAAAGTAATAGAAGAGTTTCCTAAAGCATCTGGTGTTTATCTGAATGTGAAGAACTGTGAACTTATGGCGGTCAAAGAATGTTCAGTGGCTTCTTATTGTAACATTCCACTCAAAACAGAAGTCAAATACCTAGGAATTACAATAAACAAGGATAAAAAAAAACAACAACT
Organism: Rutilus rutilus; assembly: GCF_951802725.1. Classification (NCBI taxonomy): domain Eukaryota; kingdom Metazoa; phylum Chordata; class Actinopteri; order Cypriniformes; family Leuciscidae; genus Rutilus; species Rutilus rutilus. The sequence continues at coordinate 26,046,881 of NC_140218.1, forward strand.
GAAGTTCATTACATTTTAGCCCTATTATCCAAAAAACTCAGAGGACGTTTAATCAGTGGCTTTTAAGAGACTTGTCATTAAGGGGGAGAGTTCTGATTTCCAAAGCAGAAGGTATACCCCGGTCAACTTATACAGCTATGGCTCTTCAGGTTGATGATAAAATATCAAGGGAGATTGATAAGAGGCTCTTTGATTTTGTTTGGAAAAATAGGATACATTATATAAGAAAATCACACATGAACTAAAGTGATAAAAGATACCCTGTGGGACAAGGAATCACATGACAAACAGGAACCATGACATTTCAAAATAAAATACATTGAAAACATAAACTTGAAACAAAACCATAAAACAGATGTGATAGCATCACTGTCAATGTCTGTTTATATGAAGATGTTAGAGGTTTAGATGGTCGATTGGAAAGGCTTTCTTTTTCAAATGTATTTAAAACTCACTCATAGTCATAAATAAATACTCATTTTGTTTTTGACATATTGTATTGAGTTGTTCATTAATAAATAATATAGATTTGAATTTGAATATCTAAATATCAAGGGTGAGATTTTATACATTTCTGTCTGCATGAAATTTACTCACTTTGTTTTCTAAGGCAGAGTATGCAAAGCAGGGCTTTATTTTCCTCTGACTGTATTTACTGCTGACGGTTCATTCCAGTGCATGAATAATCTCCTATTTATTGCTATAACAATGTAGTTGGTGGGATTTCGTCCTTTGTGGGGTCTAATTATCACACCAAGTATAAAGTTAAAATTGTTAGTTATAATGAATGTAAATATTCATCACCAGTTAGATATTTCATTATGGTTTTGACTGTTATTTTTCTACAAGGAAGGCCCCCTTAAAATGTCATTATTATCTGACATCTGTCATTTATCTGTTTATTCTGATGATTACTAATAAAAGATAAATGGCCCTGCGTATGTCTTATGGAAAACTGAATAATTAAAAAACCATAGTAACATCATAATATTGATGGGGACTGTAGGAGGATTGGCAAAAATTTTGCCACACTATATATTTGCATACATTTTTTATATGTCCCATAATGTCACCTTAGCAGGTGAGGGAATGAACGCCTTCACTTTTTCCTCTCTGTGCATTTATTTGAGTGACATTTACACACAAAGCAGAAGAAAAACAAAGACTAAATACAATGCTGTGCTGACAGTGATGATGCTTTAGGCCAAGTTCAGGTTTGATCTATTAAGACATTATCATTTAAGGTGTAAAGTCAATGTGAAACAGTGTCATTTGAAAGCGGAAGAGGAATGACTGTGGATGGAATTCCCTTTCTCTCACTGTATTGTAACTCTGATGGTCTGTCAGAGCCCACAAGCTGTTTGCATCATCCACAGACTCTCGTAATGGTATTCTGCCGCAATCCGGAATCTATTGTTTAGCATTTGGCGCATGAGAAAAACAACAATGAGAAAACAGCAGGTGTGAAATAGTGATTCCTCCAATAAATAAATAAAAACACTTGTAGCTGCTCATAATATTAAGCATAATGTAATAATTTCACGTAATGAAAGATGTATTACATTATTGATAAAATGTTTATAATGTAATATTTTTTGTCAAAATGTAAATCTTGTATAATAAAAATGTTACAATGTAATAAAGATGTTTCACATAATGTAATAGGTTATTGTATGAGAAATGTATTACATTATGAAGGCACTGTAGCAACTTATAATGTAATCACAGTTCATAAGGTAATACCAGTACATGTAATGTATAAGTGAAACAATGTTTACAAAATAATAATTATCTTTCAATGTAGCGAGTTCACTGTAGGCGAGTTTGCAGAACCCAAGTGCAGCTAAAATTTTTAAACAAAACATGTTTAACCCAGAAATACATTTTAAGATTTATGCAAAAAAAAAAAAAACTGCTTTCAAGAGTTTAATTATTTTTTAGTTATAGTCATTTAAATGGTTGCCATAAAAACCTGTTAATATTCTACAAAAATGTCAAATGTATTAATGATTTTGGCTACTGCCACATATTGCTGGTCAGTAAACATGACGAAGGAGATTCACTTAATGAGTCTTTAATTTACATCCAAAAATACTCCAAGATGTCAGAAAAATCTTACAAGAACAGCTGAGATTTATTTGGAGTTAATCAGAGTGAATACAGACATGTGGTATTATGAGCTTGATGATTAGTTAATTCTGAAGTCATTTTTTTCAGTGGCATTGCATTGTCAGGATATACACGAGGACAATAAGGTAAGTTGGATTCAGAAGGCTTTAATAGAAGAATTGCAGGTGAGCGTCAGATGAACAGACAGATGCATGAATTGTTATTGTGATGATATCTTGCAGAGATATGCTTGAAAGTAGAAAGGATGTGCAAACCGGGATACACAGGGAAGGATCACAGGAGAATCGGGGAGTATTCAGGAGGAAACGCAGGGTCTTGGGTAGAGACACAGTAGGTAAGTCCTTGTGCTGGAATTCCGTAGAGTCACACTGGAACAGAAGAGTACGAATCCAGGAATCACAGAGAGAATGCAAGCAGGTCGGTTCCTAGTTCAAGGTTCGACAGAGACTGGATGAGAAGTGTGCTCTTTTGTAGTGCTCAGTGGTGTGATTAGACGACAGGTGCAAGTGGTTAATACTCAGGTGATTGTGATCTTTGTGCAGTGGGTGTGAATGAACCTGATTGATCCCTGACATGCATAGGCTGTAATTTTACATTAAAGGTGGAAAAGTTCAGATTTTATTTATCATTCTTTCTTTCTTTGTTTTTTACATCACTAAACCAAACTGTTTTAATCTGTTTAAATGTTTTATAACCACTGTACATGACTGTAAGTTGTGCTGTATTTTTCAATATGCCCTCTGATGTACATTCAGGCTTTGATTTGCTGTAACTTGTATTAAAGTGCAGAAATGTTTGCTTAACTTGGGATGGAGTTTCACAAAATCAGCCTGTCGTTTCCTGTAGGTTTCATACTTCCAGTGATCCATCGCGGTCAACTTTGATCTCTCTGACCGACCATTAGGGTTGGAGATGAACTGTACAGGACAGTCGATCGGCAGGAGCAGGGTTGGGCACCCCTGACTTAAATGGTTTCACAGTGAGTAATGGTGAAAAGACAATGTTTTTCTTTTAAAATGTAAGATACGTTTACTAAGACATGAATGGAGCTTAAATATACTGTGGACTAAGAATCTTATTTGACATAATATCAATGTACTTACCAAAGAAATGGCTAAAAATTGCATAAATGTGTTCTGCAGGATCCCGAAACACCAACGCTCTTGGGTGTCTTTATGAGGTCCCCTGAGACAGCTTGCACATGTGTGGGGCTTATCATTATCAACTTATCATTGCCAAATGTTATTAGTGCGTAATAAAAAAATTCAGGGAAGAAACACATCACTGGATTTGTTAAAATTATGAGCTGCATAAAATATGATTTTCTCCTTTTTTAATTTGACTTTGATTTGAAAGTAGGTTTAAAGGGTACATGGGCTTAATGGGTAGACTTACCCTACTTTTCTTTCCACCATTTACAAAAACATAGGATATGTTACAAAAGGTGTGTAGCCTGCATTAATCTATAACCAGAAGTTCCTTCACCTAGAACCATAGTCCCTTTAAATGTCATTATGTATAAAAGTGGGACATTGGCTGGATTTTAAGAGTTCACGCTTCTGTTCTATTCTAGAATGAAATGTATGAAACTATTATTTCACAGAAATACTGTACTAATCAGCTGTCTGACTCTAAATAAACAAACAGCCTTAACCTCTATTTAAAGTTTGCATATGCAAAACAATAGATACTGTGTGAGATACTGAAGCATGACAGTCATTATTCCTGGAGGCAATAGTTTCACAGTGGGGATTCCTTTCGTGTGGGATATCCTTACCACAATGATTAATACATTCAAACCAAGAGGATTTCCTTTACCCTGAACACAGAGGAATCCCTCATATTATGCATCAAGTTTAAACAGAAAGTCTGAACAGAAAATAAAACTATAGAATTGAGATGAAAAATAACTATAATGTGACAGTGTGTTGGGATCTGAACGAGCAGCTACACAAATGTACAGTTTTTTTATTTTTTATTATCATGCATAAAAAAGAAAATCAGTCTATTTAATATAAACAAGCTTTATTTACTTCTATAAGAAGAATAAATCAGCAAAAAAATAATATTGCATTTATATATTATAAAACCCAATCCCTTCAGAGAATGGTTTGGCTTTGAGAAACATTTAAGAAAAACATTTAGAACATTTTGATTTAAATAAATTGCAGTTCAGAGATATTATCAAAAATGTCATGCAGGCATGATTCACATGTTATTCAGCTGAATATGTCAATAGCAGTTGTGTTTGTTTTGTAAGCTTTATCTCTTAACACACATACAGCCTAATGAGACTGTGACTGGTTTTAATTTTAATACGAAAGTGCGATTATTAGGGCTCCCGCAACCCTGTCTGAATAACATGGTGAAATCTTGTGAAATCTCCTTTAGCTCTGCCCCGTTTTCACACTCTTTACATTCGGCATAAGAGTATGTCTCAGGGTATGTCCTCCCGTCCATAGCATATTCTGATTGCCTGTGAAAAGAAAGAGTCATAAGTGTTGAAGCACCACCACAGATCATATTTCTTTATCACCATCGCAGCTAAAATTAGGTTAGTCCCATCCTAAATCAATTAAAGTGTTATTTATTTATTAATTTATTTATTTTTGCCTATACAATTAAAGTCCAAACATATGAATCATTGGGTAACACTTTAGAATAATGGTCTGTCATTAATAAGTAACTATGCAGGAAGTAATGCAGGACTATTGCATTAACACCTCAGCTACTACAATAAACTAATATAGAAACAAGCTTAACTAATCAGTAAGTAATATCAAAATTAGGACTAAGATATTATTAGGTATCAATAATAACTTAATGAGATTAGCCTCATTAATAACTATTAACTAACTGGCAAATTATAAAGAACATTATCGTGTGTCTGAGAAGTAATCAGTCATAATTCTTTCTCTGAATATAGTCACAAAATGCATCACTAATTACTCAAGTGTTACCAAGTCACTATGCAGGAACTTAGTGATCTGGACCATTATTTTAAAGTGAAAAATATGTTTTTCACTTGAGTAATTAGTGATGCATTTTATGACCATGTTGACTAAACATTGCACACACAAAAAAATGATAATTGCTAAAGTCTCAGATAGCGTCAATGTTGTGATTAGTAATTAATTAGTGTTTCTTTATAATTTGTCATAATTACCTATTAGTTCTTAATGATGCCAATCTCATTAAGTAATTATTGATTACCTAATAAGGAACTATCTTAGTCCTAATTTTGATATTACTTACTGATTAGTTAAGCTTGTTTTCATATTAGTTAATAGTAGCTGAGGTGTTAATGTAGTATAATCATTAGTCCTGCATTACTTCCTGCATAGTTATATGACAGACCATTATTCTAAAGTGTTACCAATAGTTCTTTTGTGTTCCAGAGAAGAAAGAAATAATAAAAGTTTGGAATGATTTGAGGGTGAGTACATGATGGGTGAACTGTTCCTTTCCTACCCAACAACCTCTCATCTAACATTACACACACACAAAATATTACTAGCATAAAATTAACTGAATGCATTGTATGAATACTTACTTGCACGTCCATTTAGGATTTGCATTGTTTGAGATGTCGTTATTTCTGCATTGTGGAAAGGTCATGACCTTGGTGAACTCCTTTTCAACTTTGCGCAGTTTATGCGCAGAGCATGGACGATTGCAGTCGGAGCAGCGAATATCCGCATAAACACGAGCTGACATGACAGCAAAAACAAACACCTGTTTTAAACACAAGCACAAGTTAGTGGACACTTATATATATATACTGAACAGTTTCTTTGTCATATTTTGCGTATAGTATTTCTAGATTTACTCACCCACAGAGCAGAGATATTCATTCTTCAGTCTCTCAGTGTCACTCTTAAACTGCAAGGCAAAGTCGGAATATTGCTATAGTGTGCTTCACGTTCACAATCACTTTTATACCTTGAACTTCATGATTTGACTGACGTGATCCACCAACCTCTTTCCTACATGACAAATTTGCATGGAACAAACAATTTGCAGCTTGTGCCTGCTCTGTTTTTCCGCAAGTCACCTGTGGCTATTCAGGTGAGGAAATGGATGATGTAGTCACTAGACTTGTAGTCAAGACCGCCTAAACCGAGACCAAGACACTACCAAGACCAAGACCAAGACCAAGACAGACCAAGTCAAGACCGAGACCAAGTCGAGACCGGAGAAAAAAAAAGAAAGAAAAAACAGACTAGTGTTGAAGCTAAGCAATAACTATGAATTCAAGAACAGCATACTAGGGTTCAGCCGCAGTTTACATTCAATACATTTTAGACGGTATTACTTCAACTACACAGGCAGAACTATACAGAGACAGACCATGTCATGTGTGTGACTGCGAGCTCACTGTAAATGTTTTTGCAGACTGGGTGAAATCAACTATGTGTAGCAATTGCATGACGGCTGTTACTGCACTATATGATTGAGTCTCCCTTAACTTTTGTGTACTGTTGAGGACTGACATCTGACAAAACATCAAACACCTCCAACACCATCTTGCTCCTCCAACAACTGTCTAAAGAATAAGAAATATGTAACCAATTGAAATTATACTTAATGTGTAGATGAAATTGTAACATCAAATTAAAAGATACACAATTATAAACTTGGATTAGGCCTAATGTTTAGTCAACCCAACGGAGATATGCAGATGATATTTAAAAGACCATTTAGTCTAGAGAGAGATATCAAAGACACAAATTCATCTAAGCAAATGCCTGCCTATCTCTGCCGATTTCGGAGTCTCCAAATGAATCCATTCTGCAACTTTTAAATACATAATAAAATGTTTAAAAATGAAATTATAGGTTTAAGTGCAGGATCCGAAAGTTGGTCGTTTTGTCGCTATGGTTACACACACACACACACACACACCGTTTGCGGTGCGCTCAAAGTCGTCTGTCAGTTGTGCAGTTACCCAAAATCTCCTGAATGAAGTTAAAACCCATCATGTCACTGATATGTGTTTTTTGTGCTCGTTGTGATCAAAGTGCTCGTTGCCGCTGCGATCAGTGGCGCGGATAAGTGTTTTCTCTGAAGACACACCGCACCGTCTTCACTCGGACGCACGCTTCAATCTGTTCCGTTGCGGATAATAATATTGCATTATCGAACGTTGTGTCGTCGTGGATATTGTAGTATTGTATTGCTAAATCCCCCGACCACTATGTCCGATGTCGGTCTGAGACAGCGAGACCTAGACAAGACCGAGAGGTCCGAGACCAATAAGACAAGACCAAGGACCGTCAAGGCCGTGACAAGACCGAGACCACGTAAAAGTGGTCTCGAGACCGGTCTCGAGACATATAGTCACACACACAAAGCCCATCGAAAAGAACAAAGAGCAACTACAATGTTGTACTGACAGTCATGATGCTCCAGGGGAAATGAGCATAAGTGTGCTTTATAAAGACATAATGCATTATTTTGATCAACTCTGTGCCTTAGAAATGCATTGGGTGAAAAAGCTGTATCGATTTTTTTTTGCAATGCATTGCATTTTGTGTTATTGTATTTTATTGTATTGTGATGTGCAGTACATTATAGTGCAGTGCACAGACGATTGCACAAAACATGAATAGTTTAAATGTATCTTGAACTTTTATAAGATGTTTGCCTTTAAATTCCATAACTAAACAACAAAACACACATTCTCTTTTTGATGGACATACAGATTAAAGGACATGATAAATGTTTCAGCCTCAGGAGGACAAAATCTTATCAATTGCTCAAAATATTTACTGTGGTGAAATGACATGTAGGGTTCTTGTGAAAAATGGAATAAATACTTGAACTATTTCAAACCAATATACATAAATAAATCATTGTTTTGTGTTTAAATCGTCCTTATCTGAAGATTAGCATATTGACGATACCTTTGGTAATATTAAATGGCAATGTTGGTGAGAACTATAAATACTTTTTATAGTATTGTTTCTATTAAATTTATTGCATTTCTGAGTGTAGCAGAACAGCATAGACTAACTGTTAATGCTGCTTCAGGCATTCATTTTTTGTTTTGTTTTTCCGATGACATATGCAAAACAATACGTGCGCCTCCGAGCTATCGGAGCTATCATATAAACCATGATGGGCAATATTGTTATTATGGAAGCTATTGTTCCATAGTGGGGATTCATTTTGTGTGGGATATCCCTACCACAATAATAATGCTAGAGAAATCCTTGACACAAAGACGATCTTCACTGCATTGCCTTGACAGAAATTCCTCACATCATACGTCATGTTTAATAAGCTTTTCCATTTCACACTTTTACTTTTATTACTCAAAAATTTAACACTGCAAAAAACTCACACATGATTTAGTGTATTACTTAAATGTAAACGGACACATGAATAATTTGCTATACTAATGATAATTGATAAGTTATATATCTTCTTCTGTTATTTTTATCTGTGAATTTATTTCATCATCGGACTGGCATAGAGTTTGTTTCATATATGTTCAATCTTGTCGCTGATAGAATTACTGTGTTGGCAACTGCTGCTTTACTTTTGCTTTCTTTTTGGCAAAATTGTTTATGTGCGATGCTAGAGGCAGCTGCTTTATTACTGTTTGCCGTATAGTATATCACAAGTGTTGTAAAATAGCTTAACACTAAAAGATGGGTTAGTCTAAATTATGTAAACTGGGTATGATAGACGCCCATAAATAATTTGTTTAGAAAAATTATAGAATTGCCTACTTTTGGGTTTTTGAAGCTAATAAATTATGAAGCTGTCGAAGCATATTATTATTATTATATTATCTTATTTTTGTTTGCTTGTCTTCAGACGACTTCATAAAATCCCTTTATCTTACTGTTAGTAGATCTGGATTTTTCATTTGATATGTTCGCATTATGCTGAGCCATGCAGATTGAGCTGCGTATTATTTTTAATTTTTTATTACTTAGGCTATTTGGAAAGAGCTGTATGTGTTTACTCCAATGCCGTATGCGCTTTCCTGTCCGGTCTATGTGTGAGTGCGTGTGTGCCTGTGTTTGTGTTTATTGCTCTCCTTCTGCCTCTCTCTCCACCTATTCCGTCTGCAATATACCTCAATCTGCGATGATGATGCTTTATGTGCATTCTTACTGCCAGATTATACACATACTTATTCAGTTACTTTGGAACAATGAATTGTGCTAAAGGGCTGTATGTTATTCATTTGAACATTACACTGTAAAAAATGAATCATGAGTTTTGAAATTTGCATTAAAAAAATTGAGGTGATCATTAAAAATATTATGTATATTTCATTAAGAAAATTGTGGTTCAGTGTTTATTAGAAAATATTGAGAACATTTCACTAATAAAACCAAGAGATGCATTTTCCTATTTTTTTTAAGGAAACATACACAATTTTAAGGCTTGAATTGAGGAACTGATAAACCTCATAAAATTAAGGAAAAGGGGCTACCTATTTATTTTAAGAGAATTAGCTCATTTATGCGGTTTTATTTAGAGACGCCATTGTTTGTTCCCAGCATGCTTTGCACATGGCTGGAAATGGAGAGTAAATATTGAAATTAAGTGTTATTTCATGTGTTTTTGAGTAAAGGGAAACATCTGTTAATGTTTAATGTTCAGGTATGTTTGACATTTGAAAGAGTTTCTATTATGTTAAAGTTTTGATCGTTACCATTGTGCAGAAGAGTAGGGCTTATGGTTAGGTTGTGAATAACTGCATTTTTTAAATATTCAGAAGCATATTGTTACATATATGTAGCAATAACTCTGCTAGTAATATTGCAGTAGCAAGTTTGATTCTGTACTGTCCTAGCAGCATACAGTCTTTTTATAAAACCATATATCTCAAAGTTAAATATAAACAGGTCATATCCATTCACTTGAGAATAAAAATACTTCAAATAAAAAAGCACAGTTCACTAAAAAATTGTAATTCATTATGTCATAGACTAAATAAATTAGGGCATTTTACATGATTTATTCAGGTAGATTGCATGAATGAAATCAAGCTTTAACTACTCAAAAATATTATGTGCAATATTGTTACCATAATTTTTTTTTAAGTAAATAGCAGTAACATTTTTTACAGTGTAGGAGTTTGCCACCGAAAATGGATTTATTGAGAGCCTGGCTTACCTATAATAAACCCCATGTAATTACTTTGTCTGAAACTTGGCTAAACAGCCATATTTCTGATGATGATGTCAAACTTGACAATTATGTTCTATTTAGTAATGATAGAGGTTCAAGAGGTGGGGGCCTCTTAATATATGTATCCTCAAATTTGACTGCAGAACTTGTTCTTCCAAATGAGTATCCCCGGCATTTTGAAGGCCTTTTTGACAAAATCATTTTTCATGAAAACAAACGATTAATCATTGGAAATATTTATAAACCTCCATCTGCGCCAGCAGAAACTACTGATTGTATTTTGTCAACCATTAATTCTATAGACTGCAAATGTGAAAAGATTATATTAGGTGACTTCAATTCTAATTGGCTAGATCGCTCCTCTCAAAAAGATCGCAATCTCTTTAACAGTATAAATCTAACTCAACTTATAACTGAACCTACTAGAGTCAGTTCCTCTTCTTTGCTTGACTGGATTCTAGTCTCCCACCCTGACAGGATTTTACAATCTGGGGTCTTACCGGATTCTTTTAGTGACCATTCTATGTTTTTTTGTATTTGGAAAATTAAAGTGCCTCGTCTTCCTCCTAAATTGATTAAAGTAAGACAATTTAATAAAATTAACCCTGAACTCTTCATACAGGATATATTAAATATAAACTGGGAGAGATTTCAATTAATTCCATCTGTGGAAGATGCTTGGAATTTTTTTTATACCGAGTTTTTTGAGATTATTAACAAGCATGCTCCTTGGATATCAATTAAGGTCAAGGGTGGACATCTACCTTGGATCAAGGGAGATCTCATATACTTATTCAAACAAAGAGACAAGGCCTGGAAAAAATACCGTAACACAAAGGACTCTACTGACTGGAATGTATATAAGGAGTTAAGAAATAAATGTAAAACCAATACAAGAAATGCTAAAGCAAATTACTATAAGGATTGCTTATCAACTGATTTTAAGAACCCGAAGAAATTTTGGAAGAGAATCAATGATATAACCAATAAATCTACTAAAAGCTCTACAACACATATTAGATTAAACAATCAAACTGTGAGTGAACCTTTATTAATTGCAGAAGCATTCAGCCAGCACTTTTCTACAATTGGCAGCTCTCTGTCTGGTTACACTTACTCTGGTCTTACATCGACTCGGAATAGGTGTAGCAGCTCCTTTTGTTTTAAAACTATTTTTCCAACTGATGTTCAGCGGGTTATTGATAGTCTAAGTTCTGGATGCAATGCTGGTCCAGATGGTCTGGAAATTAAGTTCTTTAAACTTGCCTCTCATGTTTTGTCATTTCCACTGGCTGACTTATTTAATTTATCTTTAGCATTTTGTGAAACACCCATATCATGGAAAAGTGCTAGACTAATCCCTCTTCATAAAGGAGGTGACACTTCAGACACCAATAATTATAGACCAATCTCTATTATCAATAGTAAAGCAAAAATATTTGAAAAACTAATATTTAATCAATTATCTACATATCTTACAGACTACAATATATTATCTCCATATCAATCAGGTTTTCGACCTAGCCATTCAACCACCACTGCTCTTTTAAAAATTTACAAATGATATATTGTCAGCAGCTGACAGCAATATGCTTACGGGTGCTATATTTATTGATCTTTCAAAAGCATTTGATATGGTTGATCATTATCTTCTTTTAGATAAATTGTATGCCATTGGTCTTTCTTCAAACTCTTTATTATTTTTTAATTCATTTCTTCATAATAGAAGTCAGTGTGTTTCCTTTAGGAAGTCAATGAGATTTCAAGATCATTGATAAAGGTGTTCCACAGGGCTCATCCTTAGGTCCTCTCTTGTTCTCAATCTTTATTAATGATCTTTCTCAAATCTGTTCTGATTGTCAAATTCATTTATATGCAGATGACACTGTATTATACTTTTCCAGCTCTGATATTTCACAAATTCAGTACTCTACAATCTGATTTCAATCTGGTTCAAGGTTGGCTTTCCTCAAACAAGCTTTTGTTGAACAAGAGAAAATCATTTAATATGTTGTTTTGCACTTGACCTAACCCTTCGCTGTTAAGTAACTGGTCTATTAGCCTTCTTGATGGAACAGCAATAGATCAAATTGAAGAGCTTAAATATCTAGGCCTCTGGCTTGATTCCCAGCTATCTTTTAAATTTCATATTAATTCGATCACTAAGAAAATATTTGGGTGTCTGAAATCACTTTATCGTTCTGCTGACTGCTTCTCACAAGAAGTCCGGAAAAGAATCATAACACAACTAATATTCCCAATACTGGACTATGCTGATGTGATTTATGGTAACACCTTTGAAACAAATCTCTATCCTCTTAATGTATTATATAATAGTCTTTGCAGATTTGTGCTCAGGTGTCCTTATAGAACCCATCACTGTCTAATGTACGAGTCCTTGAACTGGCCAGCCCCGAAGTCCAGAAGGCAACTCCATTGGTTAACACTTATTTTCAAATGTATTCATTTTAATTTTCCTTCATATCTGAAAGATCTTTTAATCCCTTTCAGCTCTCAATATAGCCTAAGGCACTTGGACCAACTGTTTCTAGTTACACCTAGAATCAGTAAAGAAATTGGTCGTCGTGCATTCAAATATAAAGCTCCATCAGATTGGAATAACCTTCCTTCTTCACTTAGGTCAATCACTTCTTTTCATATCTTGAAATTATTTCTAATCACGCATTTTCAAACATCCTGTTTTTGTTTCTGAACTGTTTTAGGACTCACAGTACTCACTGTCCAGTGTACCTGTCACACCACTGTATGAACGAGGACACAGAGGTAAGGATAACAAAGGTTTATTTAGACACTGTATGCAGCTCCGGATAGCTTGGAGGCACAGATGGTCAAACTCAGGGAATATAATGTAGAACTTAGAGTTTCTAGAATGCAGGAAACAGATAGAGTCACTCAGGGCATGGAACTGGGATACATGAAGCTTGGCAGGTTGAGACAAACAGGACTGGTCTTGATCTTGAGGGATTCCAGGAAATCACCGGTAAATGAAGCTGGCAGGGAACACACAGAGAGAGTAATGAGAGACTTGAACTTGAGGTATACTTGCAGTATAACAGAGTCGTGGAGAGTAGCGCTGGGAAGTCACGGGTGTCTGAAGACGAGACCGGACAGTGAGCTGTGGTGTGACTGGGGTTTATATCCAGAGTGAAGTGATGAGTTGCAGGTGCAGACAATCAGAATTCGGGTGAGTGAGATCGCGACCAGGTGTGTTGAGTTGACGCTGGCTGAGGTGTGCTGAGTGGATCCGTGACAGTACCCCCTCCTCCACGGCCAGCTCCTGAGGGCGACCCCTAGGACGAGGGGCTGGACGATCCGGGTGTTCACGGTGAAAGTCCTGGAGGAGCGTGGGGTCTAAGATGTCGTCCCGGTGTACCCAACAGCGCTCCTCTGGTCCGAACCCCTCCCAGTCCACGAGATACTGCAGTTGGCCCCCCCGTCGTCGGGAATCTAGAATGGCGTGGACCTGATACACGGCTTCGTCAATGGGGTCCACTGGAGGAGGAGGGGGTACTTCACCAGCGTCAGCTTCTGTGGAAGGGGGATAGAGAGGTGCAATGTAAGGTTTCAGCAGTGATACGTGGAAAGTGGGTGCAATCCTGTAGTGACGGGGTAGTGCGAGACGATACGTGACTTCATTGACCTGCCTCAGTATCGCAAACGGACCTATGAACCTGGGACTCAGCTTACGAGAGGGCAGCCGGAGGCGAATGTCCCGGGTGGAGAGCCACACCAGCTGGCCAGGAGTATAATGGGGTGTGGCTCTACGGCGTGCGTCGGCCTGCTGTTGGAACCTTCGGACTGCCCCCTGAAGATGGACATGGGCTGAGTCCCAGACCCTCTCACTCTCGGTGAACCAGTGTTGGACCGCTGGAACGTCCGAGGGTTCACCTGTCCAAGGGAAAAGAGGTGGTTGATACCCTAGAACGCACTGGAACGGTGTCAATCCGGTGGATGTCTGGCGTAGGGAGTTCTGGGCATACTCTGCCCATGGGAGGTACTGGTTCCAGCGGTCCTGAGTTTCATGGCAGTAGGTCCTCAGGTACCTCCCGATCTCCTGGATCTTACGTTCTGCTTGGCCGTTAGACTGTGGGTGGTACCCCGACGTCAAGCTGACCGATACCCCCAGAAGTTTGAAGAAGGATTTCCAGACTCTTGATATGAACTGTGGGCCCCGATCCGAGACAATATCCTCTGGTATACCGAAATGACGGAAGATTTCGGTAAACAACATTTCTGCTGTCTTGAAGGCTGTGGGAAGACCAGATAGGGGAATCAATTTGCAGGACTTGGAAAATCTGTCCACAACCACTAGAATGCAGGTCTTGGAGTCGGATGATGGTAGATCGGTGACGAAATCCACGGCCAGATGGGACCAGGGTCGATTTGGAAGAGGCAGTGGCAGGAGTTTTCCTTCGGGTAGACGTCGGGGTACTTTGGCCATAGCACAAGCGGTGCATCCCTGCACGTATCGGGAGGTATCCTGAGCCATGCTGGGCCACCAGTACCGTTGTTGAAGGAGTGAGAGGGTCTGCTGGCTGCCTGGGTGTCCAGAGCCCGGAGAGGTGTGGACAGAGTCCATGAGAGGAAGACGGAGATTGGTGGGTACGAAAACCTTCCCCTCAGGACCTCCCGGCGGAGCAGGTTCGGTAAGGGTGGCGTCGGCTATGAGTTCGTCGATGTTCCACTGGATGGGGCTGACAAGCATAGTTGGAGGGAGGATGGTTTCGTTGCTCTCTGTGGAGGATTCAGGCTGATATAAACGTGACAGGGCGTCTGCTTTGAGATTCTTGGAACCAGGACGGTAAGTAACCGTGAAGTTAAAGCGTGTGAAGAAGAGAGCCCACCTAGCCTGGCGAGGATTTAATCTCTTGGCCTCCCGGAGATACTCAAGGTTGCGGTGATCTGTGATCACTTGGAATGGATGATTGGCTCCCTCCAACCAGTGTCTCCATTCCTCTAGCGCCAACTTAATAGCCAGGAGTTCTCGGTTACCGACATCGTAATTCTGCTCCGCCGGGGACATTTTACGTGAAAAGAAGGCGCATGGATGAAGCCGTGGAGGGGTCCCCTGCCGCTGGGATAGAACTGCTCCAACTCCGTTGGTGGAGGCGTCCACTTCCACTAGAAATGGTAGTTCTGGATCTGGATGACATAGCATAGGAGCAGAACAGAAGGCTTCTTTGAGGTTTACAAAGGCTTGACTCGCCTCTGTAGACCAGGTTAGCTGCTTGGTGCCCTTCTTTACCATGGATGTCACTGGAGCGCAGATTTTACTGTAGTCGCGGATGAACCGGCGATAGAAATTGGCAAAGCCGAGAAAGCGTTGCAGCTCTTTCAGGGTTTGAGGCTTAGGCCAGTTGATTACCGCCTCCACTTTACTTTGATCCATTGAGATGCCGTCTGGACGGATTACATACCCGAGGAAGTGCATGGATTCTCGATGGAATTCGCATTTTTCTAACTTCAGGTATAACTGGTACTCACGGAGGCGTCTTAGCACTTTTTTCACCTGAAGGATGTGTTCGTCGTGGTTGGAGGAGTAGATTAGGATATCATCAATGTAGATGATCACAAACCGGTGGAGCATATCTCGGAAGATCTCATTCATGAAGCCCTGGAAGATCGCTGGACTGTTGGACAGGCCAAAGGGCATAACCCGATATTCGTAGTGCCCCGCAGGAGTGATGAAGGCCGTTTTCCACTCGTCTCCTTCACGGATACGAACCAGGTTATAAGCACTTCTCAAGTCGAGTTTGGTGAAGATTTTCGCTGAACGGAGTTGCTCCAGGGCAGAGGGCACCAAAGGTAACGGGTATCTGTACTTGACTGTGGCTGCGTTAAGAATGCGATAATCAATACATGGACGGAGTCCTCCGTCCTTTTTCCCAACGAAGAAGAAGCTTGAAGCGGCAGGGGACGTGGATGATCGAATGTATCCTTGGCGTAGAGCTTCCTCCACGTACTCCTCCATGGCCTTCTGCTCCGGGATGGACAATGGATAAATTTTCCCATGCGGTAGTGTGGCCCCAGGCAGCAGGTCGATTGCGCAGTCCCATGGCCGGTGAGGTGGAAGAATGGTGGCGAGTTGCTTACTAAACACGTCCTGGAACGCCCGGTATTCTGGAGGAATCTGAGGAGTTGTATCTGTGGCTGGACTCTCGATGGAGGTTGAACCCAGGATCGCAGGAGAAGTGACCAAGGACGGGGCGGTTGAGTTCTTCTTGATGGGACGTAAACAATGCGATTTGCAGTAATCACTCCATTGGCGTACCTCTCCAGATGTCCAGCAGATGTCAGGCGAGTGCTGGTTAAGCCAAGGGCGTCCCAGGACGATATCAGATGTGGAGCCCTCCAGTACCAGTAATGAACATCTTTCCTGATGTAAGCATCCGATGGAAAGTTGTAACTCGGGGCTGCAGTGAAGAATATTTCTGTTACTGAGGGGTTTTCCCAGAATGGAGTGAATACTCAGTGGGCGACTCAGGCGACGACGGCGGGCTTGTAACCGGCTGAGCAGAGAGGCTGATATGAAATTCCCCGCAGCACCAGAGTCGATCAGAGCTTTCGCTGAAACAGAATGGTTTCGGTAGGTAAGTGATACTGGAGTTTGCTTCAGGTTTGATACAGGAAATGGTAGATCAACTGTACTCACCGCCGAACGACTGGGACGAACGGGACATTCAGCTCGGTAATGTTCAGAATCCCCACAGTAGAAACACAGATTATGGGCACGACGTCGATTACGTTCTGTTGTGGTTAGACGTCCTGAGTCGATCTCCATTGGCTCTGGTACTGGAGGGTTTACGGGCTCGGAGAGGCGAGGAGTTCGTGCAGAGGAATTTTGAAAGCAAGCATTGAGGTGTTGAGCTATGAGTATGGAGCGTTGAATAAGTTTTTCTATCCCGATGGTGTCGTCATAAATGGCCAGTTGTAAACAGATGTCAGAGTTGAGACCTTGTCGATAGGCTGTCAAAGCGATTTCATTCCATCCACTGCTTGCAGCGATAGTTCGGAACTTCAGGGCGTAATCTGAAACAGAGGATTTGCCTTGCCGTAGGCGATACAACTGATCATGAATTGATGTGGTATTGGATGCTTGAGAAAATACTATATTGAAATGATCAAGGAACTCGTTGAAAGACTGTAATGCCGGTGCATTGGAATCCCAGAGAGCTTGAGCCCAATTCAACGCTCGACCTGTGAGCAGGGAAATTATGAAAGCAATTTTGGCTTTTTCTGAAATGAACTGAACAGCATTTACCTCCATATAAAGCTTGCACTGTAGCAGAAACCCCTTGCACTCTCCGTCGCCCGAATAAATAGCAGGTTTGGCCATGGGACTTACTGAGGCAGGTCGATAGTTCTGAAGAGTATGACTAAATTCCCTTAGCGATTCTTGTAGTGTTGGTTGCGGGGTGACGGCTGCATGCGCAGGGGTTCTCTGAGAGGGTTCGGGGGGTGAAGCGGAGATTCCGGAAGCCGTGGGAGCCTGCATTGTGTGTGGTCCGGTCTTCTGTCACACCACTGTATGAACGAGGACACAGAGGTAAGGATAACAAAGGTTTATTTAGACACTGTATGCAGCTCCGGATAGCTTGGAGGCACAGATGGTCAAACTCAGGGAATATAATGTAGAACTTAGAGTTTCTAGAATGCAGGAAACAGATAGAGTCACTCAGGGCATGGAACTGGGATACATGAAGCTTGGCAGGTTGAGACAAACAGGACTGGTCTTGATCTTGAGGGATTCCAGGAAATCACCGGTAAATGAAGCTGGCAGGGAACACACAGAGAGAGTAATGAGAGACTTGAACTTGAGGTATACTTGCAGTATAACAGAGTCGTGGAGAGTAGCGCTGGGAAGTCACGGGTGTCTGAAGACGAGACCGGACAGTGAGCTGTGGTGTGACTGGGGTTTATATCCAGAGTGAAGTGATGAGTTGCAGGTGCAGACAATCAGAATTCGGGTGAGTGAGATCGCGACCAGGTGTGTTGAGTTGACGCTGGCTGAGGTGTGCTGAGTGGATCCGTGACAGTACCGTATATATTTTGTGTACAAATATGTATTGTATTCTTTATTTGTGCATGCAAGCAGATGTATTTATAAGGGGGTGTATAGTATGCTTATGTGTACAAATGTCTACTTCTATTTTTCGCAGAGGGATTTTTTAATTTATTTATTTTTTTAATTTATTTACTTATTTATTCATGGGGGGCTAGTTTCGGGGAGCATTGTTGGAGAGTATGTGAGTGTGTGTATGTCTTTGTGCTTATGTGTTTGAAATTATCTTTAATATCTTGTATTGTTCGTTATTATTGTAAGGACCCCCTTGAAACTGAGATGGTACATCTCAAAGGGCTATCCTTGAAATAAAGAATAAAGAATAAAGAATATTTCTCAAGATTGATTATATTTTTAAAGAGAACTGTCTGTTCTTTGGACTTTTTCACTACAAAATAAGTTGCTTTTAATTTAGACAGTTTGCTTGACTTCCTAAATCAGTTCAGAAGTGAAACACAATTTAGGTGCACATGACTTTTTATTATGATTTTTTTTATTTTTTTATTTTTTATTTTTTTATTTTATAAATACTGTTTCCAATAAACAAATGATAAATTAACATTTTTGGAGTTATCTATTCATGATACCGTTTGAAAGTTTGGGATCGGAAAGACTTTAGAAACAAGAAACTCCTCTGTTCACCAATGCTGCAATTATTTAATCAAAAATACAATAAAACAGTAATATTGGGAAATATTATTACAGTTTAAAATAAATGTTTTCTATATCATATCATGCTGATTTGATGCTCAAGAAACATTTCTGATTACCAATGTTGAAAACAGTTGTGCAGCTTATGTTTCAGATGAATAATACAATTTCAGATAAAACATTTTCACGATGGTAACCTTGGTTCCCTGAAGAGGGAAACTCACGCTGTGTCGATTGACGCTGTGGGAATGTTTATACCCACACAGCCATAATGACAAGTGTCTGTCTAGTGTGAAATCAATGAGAAAAGCACTAAGACGAGAGCACCTGGCCCCCTGGTGTAGAGCTCAAGTTAGGTTAGGGTTAGAGCCCGATATTGGTATGCTTCGCCCCCGAAGGTAAACCATTTTCTGTGTTGTGGAAGGATGGACACATGAAGTATGCGTCCTTGAGATCTATCGTGACAAACCAGTCCTTGGATCTGATCTGTGACATGATCTGTCTCAGCAGGGCTGGACTGGGACAAATAAAATTGGCCCAGACTGTCCCATTACATATGATCCTAAACACCATCCATCTTTGCACACTCTTGAATATACCAACTCATATTCCTTAAAACCACTAATGCCATGTAGTGAGTGAGAAGGAACAAGTGAAAGTTAACAGATGAAATAACAAAAACAAATTGTCATTTATGAAAACAATTGAACTATACTCCACAGTGATGAATCCTAAAACATTGGCATAGCAATACCTGTCACAAACACAGAAAGAGACAGACAGGTTTAAGTGAACACAGTGTTTATTAAAAGCAGAGTGGTGGTGGAATGACGGGAACAGGACGATGGTGAGAGGATGGTGACTTGAAGACTGATGATGGTGACTTAGCTGGCGTTGACTGAAGTGGATATCTGTGCAGGTGACGAGTGAACACGAAGACCAATCACAACCACAACCTCCACCAGCTCCTCGTATCCAGGATTGGATTACTGTAATTCTTTATATGCAGGAATATCCCAGTTTTCTATTACCAGGCTTCAAATGGTTCAAAACGCTGCAGCCAGATTTCTAACTGGGGTTTTCAAACATGAATATATAACTCCTATTTTAATGTCTCTTAACTGGTTGCTGGTGCGTCATAAATTGATTTTAAAATATTGTTGTTTGTTTTCAAATCCTTAAATGGTCTTGCACCCTCTTACCTATCTGAACTTTGAAGTTTGAACGTGCCCGGTAGGTGTCTACGGTCCACAAGCAGTTATAATCTGTCCCAGCCACATTCACGATTTAAGTCGAGAGGGGATCTTGCTTTCACAGTTGTCGGTCTATGGCATAGCCTCCCCTTATCCTTGAGTTCCATGTCCTCTTTACATGAGTTTAAATTTAAGCTGAAGTTTTATCTTTTTGACCGAGCATTTCACTAAATCTCAATTATGGTTTTATTACATTATGTGTTAATGGTTTATTTAGCTCCTTCTTTCATGTTTCCTGGACTTTTACCTTGTAAAGCACAGTGGTCAACTTCTGTTGTGTTTATTTGTGCTATATAAATAAAATGAAATGAAAACCGAATGAATCCAGGAGAGTGAGGTGGCGAGTCCTCAACATCCCCCGCCTTGATGCTTACAACATCTAACTCCTCAGAGCTAGATGATAATTGTGGCACCGGTGCCTCTAACGTCTCCTCACCCTTTTGGACTGATTTCACACGTGCTTCACGACATAGTTACAATCTTTTGTAACATTTTAATTGTCTTTACTGTCACCTTTGATCAATTTAATGTATCCTTATTGAATAAAAGGTAATTTCTTGTAAAAAAAAAAAAAAAAAAAAGCCTTAGTGACCCTAAACATTTGATTGGTGTATATATAAAACCAGGCCTATATCAAACAGTAATGATAACATATATTACAAAATATATAAGAAGAATTGTATAATTTAAAAATGTTTTGTTTTTATTATTGTTTCTATTTGCATCAAATGTTTTTATGATCTTCAACTGAAGTGAAAGATTCAGCCATTGTAGCCTACACTTCAACCTACACGTCTTCTCCAGAGCATTATAGTCCAATAAAAAAGCAGCTGCAGTGTGAATGCCACTGCTAGAACTGCATTGTGTTTGCTTGTTTTGTTTAGGATTTGTTTATTCTATGGAAAGGTCACATTCAGCATATAAGTGTTTATGTCATCAAGTAAACCCACCTTTTCTTTGAACCATGGAGAAAAGCATGTGCATATCTGTAATAATCTGAAATGACTTATTGTGACCATTGTGGCTCCTGGCCGTAAATCATTTAGGTATAGGGCAGATTCTGGGTTCTTAGCAACAGTTTACGATAAACATTACTGTAATCACTGAACACACGCAGAACACTTTTGGCAGAGGTTGTGTTATCTAGCCTGAGGGTTGCACTCTAATTTTGATTGACAGGCTTCAAAGGGATAGTTCACCCGAAAACCCTTCTTTCTTTTTTGGACCACAAAAGGAGAATTTAAAAAGAATGCCCGGCTCGTGCTCATCCATATAGCCTTTTTTTAAAAAGCTTGATGCTGGCTGCTATTCACTGCCATCATATGGATGAGCATGAGCATGAGCAGGACATTTTTTTTTTTTTTTTTATTCCTTTTGTGGTCCATAAAAGAAAGAAGGGCATACGGCATTAGAACAACACCAGGGTGAGTAAATGATGACTTTATTTTCATCTAAGGGTGAACTATCCCTTTAAGTTCACACAACACATGCATACAACGCTAGAATTGCCTTAATATTTATTGCTTTTAAATGTTGTTTTAAAATATTACAAGTTGTGGCGGAATTTCAGTGAGGAAAAGCAAATCAAATCTCAAATATAAAACTAACACAACATAACTATATAAAGGCTTTTCACATGAGCATGTTTAAACTAAAGGATTGATACTTTTAATTAATTTTGATGCGCTACTCCACATAGGAAGAATAGGCATGCAAACTAGTTACTGACCTGGTGCAGGCACAGCTGAAGCGAATTGATTTCGTCTTGGTCTGGAGCGAGGTTTACCCCAGCAAACACAGAACGTTCCCCTGAATTTAGTATTTGGTTTCCATTTGTTTTGTTTTTTTTAAACCGAATAATAACGTTCTTTATAGGTTTTATTATTATAAAAAAAATTTCAATAAAATAACGTTCCTAAAACGTTGCAGGGAAGTTATTTTTAAATAACCTAAAAATAACTTATAACCATTAGGGAACCTTCTGTAGGCTATTTTTATTTTGCAACCATGGAGACAAGGAAGTATTGTTGCACTCAGATGAAGGCTAGTTGTAAGTCCAGGTGCGTGAAAACCAATAAAATGTAGAAGAGACTGTAGATGGTTCGCACTCTGAAAAAACTAGACAAAGTCTTTAACAAAAAGAATCAATTATTTCAATAGAGCAAGAGCAGACGTTTCAGTCTGTATTTTGCAACCATAAAATAACATTCCCAGACCGTTGCAGGGAGGTTATTTTTAAATAACCTAAAAATAACTTATACAGAATGTTCCCTAATGGCTAGTTTTAGGTTATTATTTTGCATAAGGGTATTTATAGGCTATTTTTAAACAACCTAAAAATAACTTATACAGTTCCATAATGGCTATTTTTAGGTTATTATTTAATAATCATGTAAAATAACCAATTAAAACGTACATATGGCCTAGCCTATACAGAGCTTTAAAATTAGAAAATTTAAATGAGATCAATCAAAACGCTTTATAATGATCAGATAAATCCAACTTTATAAGTAAAATATTAAGCCAGGGTGCCGGATAGTGTAAAAAGCACAGAAATCATAAATTTGTGGGTTTGTTTGTTTCTATCTTCATTTACTGCAGAGAAACACCTCTCTCAAACTCATCAGCGAGCTCCATCTGGGAACCCCATGATCCACACACTTCTTGAAACGCTTATCACTTGCCAAAATTGTTCTTGCCTTTTTCAGGTGATTGCAAATCAGACAAAACAGTCCCTGAAGACGAAAAGAGGATGGCATGTTCTCTAGGTGCCTCTTTTATACTTCGCATTAGTAAGTATAAATTCGCCAGTCAAATTCGATTGTCGTGATTGGATAGCTTTTCAGACACCGGTTCACGTGGAGGGCGTTCCCCATAGCGTCATCGACGCAGTGTGAGTTCCCTTTCGAAAGGGAACATGATGTTAATCGAGAAGTTTTTGTTTAGGCTACGGACCAAAAGAAGCATGTCCCGATAAACTATACAATTCAGTGGTAAGAAATACATAGGCTACTTATATTCTACTTTAAGTCAAATAATTGTTTATTCATTCAACCATTGAACCATATTGCAAGTTATTGTTATGGTGCTGAAGAAATGTAAAACCCCATGAAATATAGTAAATCTTACATATACATCGACAAATTTAATCTTATATTTAATCTTATTTAATCTTCCATATGGTTAATGTGCTCAGATTATTTTTTATTAATTAAACGGTAAATAAAAACAAGATATGGTTTGTTTAATAGGGAGACCAGGGAGTGTTGTAACTCAGGCTCAGTTGTAACTGTCAGTTTGAGAAGTCAGAAAAGAGCTATGGTGATGCCATCAATATCATACAATCGCATCACTTTTTTGAGCTCACATGAGAAGTGGTATGTTACTGTGAGCAATATTATACAATTTATTAACAAAAGAAATGGAAAATTTTCAGGAAAGTAAAAAAGATCAGATTATTTTTTGCCTATAGCAATCATTGAATTGTAGATGTAGTTATTTGACTTGCATATCTAAACTAGCTATTTCTCTTTAGTTTAATTTGATGCTTTGCATTCATTTGATTAGCTCTCATTGTTACATCTATCCCCAGCCTGTGTTACAACTCACCCCAGTAATGGGGTAGGTTGTAACAACAGAACTCTTTGTGTTTGACATTAACTCACATAATTTGAGATTATGTTGTACATGTCCAAGTGAGTTATATTTGTAGCTGACAAATGTGGCTACCGTGTATCAAATTTTAAGAGATATAGCACAAACAACCACTGAGTTACCAATGCTCAAACAAAAGGTACTTTTATGCCCGGTCTCCCCTACTCGTTTTAGGCATCCATACATGTTCTTTTCAGCAAATGATTTCTGGAGAAAGACTTTACTGTACATATTTAAAGACAATTTAATAAATGAAAATTGTATTTTCAAATTATATTGAAATTATCAGTAAACTATGCTTTCTTTACTTTACAGTGATGACATCTTATCGATGAATTATCGATGCATAACGGTGCTGACACAGAAAAAACATGGACAATGATGTAATGAATCCAAATGCAGTGTATTTAAAGGTGATATAAGCGATCTCACGCGTTTTTTAGGCTAAAACATTTTTTTTCACATACCGCAAACATCTCCTCACTATCCGCTAGCTGCCTGTCCCCTGAACACACTGTAAAAACACACGGTCTCTGCAGACAGCCCACGCTCCACAAACTGCAGCAAAAACAAACTGAGCAACAAACAGAGCGACCCGCACCACGAAACATAACAAACTGTTCCAGCCAATAACCAACAAGAATGATGTGGGGGTGGGGTTCGGGGGTTAGTGCGCGGATGAGGAGGAGGGAGGGTCTAGCTAGCCTCCGTTTTGTTTGATAATAATTCAAACATCAACAAAAGGGTTACGCCAACCGAGATCGCTTATAGCACCTTTAATAAGGTTAAAATCCAAAACATGAAACATAAAACTATAAACAAAATCCCAAATCTTGAAATGAACCATAAATATGAACTTGACTATAAACTATGACCTGACACATGAAACTTAAGACAGCAACAATAACAAAGTAACAAGGCAAACATGAGGGCTTTAATACATGGACATGGGGAAACACATTACAACAATAACCAATGACAAACTGGAACTGATGAACATGAACCAATGAAAAGACAGAACTGATTACAAGATAACAATATATGAATCAATGAGACCATGACACATAAGACAAAGGAACCAATCAGGACATGACACATGAACTAAAGGGACCAAAAGACAAGATCAAACGAGGGGCAAGGAATCACATGGCAAACAGGAACCATGACTATGAGAATTTCAAAATAAAAGACATGAAAACAACCACAAATAACTTGAAACAAAACCACAAAAGAGACGTGATATATCCCCCCATCAAATGGAACACTAACCCCAAAACCAAAACAACAAAAAGTCCAGGAGGTTGAATGAGCAGAGGCAGTCTAGGAGATGGATGGCCCAGGCCCGTGAAGAGGAAGAGGACCTGGATCATGGCCAGGATCGTGGGGCAGTTATGGACCTAGATTGTGGAGCAGTGATGGGCCTAGACTGTGGAGCAGTGGTGGACCTAAATTGTGGAGCAGTGATGGGCCTAGACTGTGGAGCAGTGGTGGGCCTAGACTGTGTAGCAGTGGTGGACCTAGACTGTGGAGCAGTGGTGGGCCTAGACTGTGGAACAGTGGTGGGCCTAGATTGTGGAGCAGTGGTGGGCCTAGACTGTGGAGCAGTGGTGGGCCTAGACTGTGGAGCAGTGGTGGGCCTAGACTGTGGAACAGTGGTGGACCTAGATTGTGGAGCAGTGGTGGACCTAGGCTGTTGAGCAGTGGTAGGCCTAGATTATGGAGCAGTGGTGGGCCTAGACTGTGGAGCAGTGGTAGACCTAGATTGTGGAGCAGTGGTGGGCCTGGGCTGCGGAACACTGGACGAGACTATAGACTATGGAGCAGTGGACAAGACCATGGAGGAGCAGATGGCCATGGTAGAGCCAGCATTGAAGGGGGCAGAGCTGGCAGAGGCGATGACCACCACAGTAGATCAGTAGATCACCATGGTGGATTCAGTAGGTCAGGAGGCCATTGCCGAGCAGGAACATGAATGTCCTTAATGACCGTGACGAGGCAAAGAACATTCTTGAATGGTCTCCGTGGCTGTGGAGCAAAGAGAGTTCATGGACGGTCTCCTTATCCACGGTAGAGGATTTATGAATGTCAGTTGAGTGACGTAACTGACGCTGGTCGGTCACATGATAATGACAACATGGCATTCATACTACACAAACTCATACTATAAAGAACATTTTGATAAGTCAAATCCTTGCTAATCATATTAAAGCCAGTACGATTAAAGGTTACTTGTTATAACAGTTAGCAGATGACACCACCCTCTTTCTCCAAAATGATAACCAAATGTGCAACCAGTGCAATTAAAGTAATAGAAGAGTTTCCTAAAGCATCTGGTGTTTATCTGAATGTGAAGAACTGTGAACTTATGGCGGTCAAAGAATGTTCAGTGGCTTCTTATTGTAACATTCCACTCAAAACAGAAGTCAAATACCTAGGAATTACAATAAACAAGGATAAAAAAAAACAACAACTGAAGTTCATTACATTTTAGCCCTATTATCCAAAAAACTCAGAGGACGTTTAATCAGTGGCTTTTAAGAGACTTGTCATTAAGGGGGAGAGTTCTGATTTCCAAAGCAGAAGGTATACCCCGGTCAACTTATACAGCTATGGCTCTTCAGGTTGATGATAAAATATCAAGGGA
Source organism: Rutilus rutilus (assembly GCF_951802725.1). NCBI lineage: Eukaryota > Metazoa > Chordata > Actinopteri > Cypriniformes > Leuciscidae > Rutilus > Rutilus rutilus. The sequence continues at coordinate 26,073,450 of NC_140218.1, forward strand.
GATTGATAAGAGGCTCTTTGATTTTGTTTGGAAAAATAGGATACATTATATAAGAAAATCACACATGAACTAAAGTGATAAAAGAGACCCTGTGGGACAAGGAATCACATGACAAACAGGAACCATGACATTTCAAAATAAAATACATTGAAAACATAAACTTGAAACAAAATCATAAAACAGATGTGATAGCATCACTGTCAATGTCTGTTTATATGAAGATGTTAGAGGTTTAGATGGTCGATTGGAAAGGCTTTCTTTTTCAAATGTATTTAAAACTCACTCATAGTCATAAATAAATACTCATTTTGTTTTTGACATATTTTATTGAGTTGTTCATTAATAAATAATATAGATTTGAATTTGAATATCTAAATATCAAGGGTGAGATTTTATACATTTCTGTCTGCATGAAATTTACTCACTTTGTTTTCTAAGGCAGAGTTTGCAAAGCAGGGCTTTATTTTCCTCTGACTGTATTTACTGCTGACGGTTCATTCCAGTGCATGAATAATCTCCTATTTATTGCTATAACAATGTAGTTGGTGGGATTTCCTCCTTTGTGGGGTCTAATTATCACACCAAGTATAAAGTTAAAATTGTTAGTTATAATGAATGTAAATATTCATCACCAGTTAGATATTTCATTATGGTTTTGACTGTTATTTTTCTACAAGGAAGGCCCCCCTTAAAATGTCATTATTATCTGACATCTGTCATTTATCTGTTTATTCTGATGATTACTAATAAAAGATAAATGGCCCTACGTATGTCTTATGGAAAACTGAATAATTAAAAAACCATAGTAACATCATAATATTGATGGGGACTGTGGGAGGATTGGCAAAATTTTTGCCACACTATATATTTGCATACATTTTTTATATGTCCCATAATGTCACCTTATAACGTGTGCAGGTGAGGGAATGAACGCCTTCACTTTTTCCTCTCTGTGCATTTATTTGAGTGACATTTACACACAAAGCAGAAAAAAAACAAAGACTAAATACAATGCTGTGCTGACAGTGATGATGCTTTAGGCCAAGTTCAAGTTTGATCTATTAAGACATTATCATTTAAGGTGTAAAGTCAATGTGAAACAGTGTCATTTGAAGGCGACAGAGGAATGACTGTGGATGGAATTCCCTTTCTCTCACTGTATTGTAACTCTGATGGTCTGTCAGAGCCCACAAGCTGTTTGCATCATCCACAGACTCTCGTAATGGTATTCTGCCGCAAGCCGGAATCTATTGTTTAGCATTTGGCGCATGAGAAAAACAACAATGAGAAAACAGCAGGTGTGAAATAGTTATTCCTCCAATAAATAAATAAAAACACTTGTAGCTGCTCATAATATTAAGCATAATGTAATAATTTCACGTAATGAAAGATGTATTACATTATTGATAAAATGTTTATAATGTAATAATTTTTGTCAAAATGTAAATCTTGTATAATAAAAATGTTACAATGTAATAAAGATGTTTCACATAATGTAATAGGTTATTGTATGAGAAATGTATTACATTATGAAGGCACTGTAGCAACTTATAATGTAATCACAGTTCATAAGGTAATACCAGTGCATGTAATGTATAAGTGAAACAATGTTTACAAAATAATAATTATCTTTCAATGTAGCGAGTTCACTGTAGGCGAGTTTGCAGAACCCAAGTGCAGCTAAAATTTTTAAAGGAGTCATAATGTTGTGTTACCTTGGATACCCAAATGCTCTATTATAGTATTTTAGGCACTTCTAAAAAAGAAAAGTGGAAAAAAAATCAACACAGAGCCCCTCAGACCCTTATTTCTAAAGGCATTATTGTCTCGCGAGATCTGATGCGATGTTTTGGCTGTCGTGGACGGTCATTATAATAATGCAAATGAGGGGCGCGTTGATTGAAAAAAAAAATGACTCATATGCAAAAAAAAATGTATTTTACTACTTCCAAGCGGTACAAAAACATAGACAAAATACTGCAATAGCTCAATAAATGTGACGGTACTTATTGTTAGTGAAATTGTAATCACAACCAAAGAAAAAAGAAAAAATACACCATTGCCAGATACATTCTTACAGAAGCCCCACTAACTGAAAGCTATTTTCAAACTGCATGTTTTGCATGAGTTTGGCTAATAATGTTTAGTGGTATATTGTTTTCATACTTGCATTTAAACAGTTTTAGCCACTGAGCATGGACTCCTGTACCATCACTACTGTAGCTGCTAGTGTAAAACAAAGTCGAAAGATGTGGCTAGCATTCGTAGAGTCCATTCCCCGTGTTTACCTCGAAGGTAACGTTACATACAATAGCCGCATTAGCAGTTAGCTGCTATTTGTTAACCACAGTAGAGCAATAAAAACACAGTCTTACCTTTTCAATTTCTGGCAAGTCCCTGATGGTTGGGATGGCACCTTTTCCCAAACGGAGCTTCGAGGCCAAGTTCGCCTGATACTGCCCCAAATTTGTAAAAGATTCCGGTGTAAAATGTTTAGCACACACACCTAACGATACGCCACTTGAAAGAGTTGTTGGGACAGCGTCATTAAAAATGAATTTCATCCACTGTTCCCTGATAGTTTCGTCCGTTTTTGGTAGATAAAACACATTTGCATGTTGTTTGTGGCAGTCAACCACAGAGCATCTCAGGTGTGCACTCGATCAGGGGCGTGTCTAGAGCATTTTCAGTGGGGGGGCCATGCTCGATCGGCAGGAGCAGGGTTGGGCACCCCTGACTTAAATGGTTTCACAGTGAGTAATGGTGAAAAGACAATGTTTTTCTTTTAAAATGTAAGATACGTTTACTAAGACATGAATGGAGCTTAAATATACTGTGGACTAAGAATCTTATTTGACATAATATCAATGTACTTACCAAAGAAATGGCTAAAAATTGCATAAATGTGTTCTGCAGGATCCCGAAACACCAACGCTCTTGGGTGTCTTTATGAGGTCCCCTGAGACAGCTTGCACATGTGTGGGGCTTATCATTATCAACTTATCATTGCCAAATGTTATTAGTGCGTAATAAAAAAATTCAGGGAAGAAACACATCACTGGATTTGTTAAAATTATGAGCTGCATAAAATATGATTTTCTCCTTTTTTAATTTGACTTTGATTTGAAAGTAGGTTTAAAGGGTACATGGGCTTAATGGGTAGACTTACCCTACTTTTCTTTCCACCATTTACAAAAACATAGGATATGTTACAAAAGGTGTGTAGCCTGCATTAATCTATAACCAGAAGTTCCTTCACCTAGAACCATAGTCCCTTTAAATGTCATTATGTATAAAAGTGGGACATTGGCTGGATTTTAAGAGTTCACGCTTCTGTTCTATTCTAGAATGAAATGTATGAAACTATTATTTCACAGAAATACTGTACTAATCAGCTGTCTGACTCTAAATAAACAAACAGCCTTAACCTCTATTTAAAGTTTGCATATGCAAAACAATAGATACTGTGTGAGATACTGAAGCATGACAGTCATTATTCCTGGAGGCAATAGTTTCACAGTGGGGATTCCTTTCGTGTGGGATATCCTTACCACAATGATTAATACATTCAAACCAAGAGGATTTCCTTTACCCTGAACACAGAGGAATCCCTCATATTATGCATCAAGTTTAAACAGAAAGTCTGAACAGAAAATAAAACTATAGAATTGAGATGAAAAATAACTATAATGTGACAGTGTGTTGGGATCTGAACGAGCAGCTACACAAATGTACAGTTTTTTTATTTTTTATTATCATGCATAAAAAAGAAAATCAGTCTATTTAATATAAACAAGCTTTATTTACTTCTATAAGAAGAATAAATCAGCAAAAAAATAATATTGCATTTATATATTATAAAACCCAATCCCTTCAGAGAATGGTTTGGCTTTGAGAAACATTTAAGAAAAACATTTAGAACATTTTGATTTAAATAAATTGCAGTTCAGAGATATTATCAAAAATGTCATGCAGGCATGATTCACATGTTATTCAGCTGAATATGTCAATAGCAGTTGTGTTTGTTTTGTAAGCTTTATCTCTTAACACACATACAGCCTAATGAGACTGTGACTGGTTTTAATTTTAATACGAAAGTGCGATTATTAGGGCTCCCGCAACCCTGTCTGAATAACATGGTGAAATCTTGTGAAATCTCCTTTAGCTCTGCCCCGTTTTCACACTCTTTACATTCGGCATAAGAGTATGTCTCAGGGTATGTCCTCCCGTCCATAGCATATTCTGATTGCCTGTGAAAAGAAAGAGTCATAAGTGTTGAAGCACCACCACAGATCATATTTCTTTATCACCATCGCAGCTAAAATTAGGTTAGTCCCATCCTAAATCAATTAAAGTGTTATTTATTTATTAATTTATTTATTTTTGCCTATACAATTAAAGTCCAAACATATGAATCATTGGGTAACACTTTAGAATAATGGTCTGTCATTAATAAGTAACTATGCAGGAAGTAATGCAGGACTATTGCATTAACACCTCAGCTACTACAATAAACTAATATAGAAACAAGCTTAACTAATCAGTAAGTAATATCAAAATTAGGACTAAGATATTATTAGGTATCAATAATAACTTAATGAGATTAGCCTCATTAATAACTATTAACTAACTGGCAAATTATAAAGAACATTATCGTGTGTCTGAGAAGTAATCAGTCATAATTCTTTCTCTGAATATAGTCACAAAATGCATCACTAATTACTCAAGTGTTACCAAGTCACTATGCAGGAACTTAGTGATCTGGACGATTATTTTAAAGTGAAAAATATGTTTTTCACTTGAGTAATTAGTGATGCATTTTATGACCATGTTGACTAAACATTGCACACACAAAAAAATGATAATTGCTAAAGTCTCAGATAGCGTCAATGTTGTGATTAGTAATTAATTAGTGTTTCTTTATAATTTGTCATAATTACCTATTAGTTCTTAATGATGCCAATCTCATTAAGTAATTATTGATTACCTAATAAGGAACTATCTTAGTCCTAATTTTGATATTACTTACTGATTAGTTAAGCTTGTTTTCATATTAGTTAATAGTAGCTGAGGTGTTAATGTAGTATAATCATTAGTCCTGCATTACTTCCTGCATAGTTATATGACAGACCATTATTCTAAAGTGTTACCAATAGTTCTTTTGTGTTCCAGAGAAGAAAGAAATAATAAAAGTTTGGAATGATTTGAGGGTGAGTACATGATGGGTGAACTGTTCCTTTCCTACCCAACAACCTCTCATCTAACATTACACACACACAAAATATTACTAGCATAAAATTAACTGAATGCATTGTATGAATACTTACTTGCACGTCCATTTAGGATTTGCATTGTTTGAGATGTCGTTATTTCTGCATTGTGGAAAGGTCATGACCTTGGTGAACTCCTTTTCAACTTTGCGCAGTTTATGCGCAGAGCATGGACGATTGCAGTCGGAGCAGCGAATATCCGCATAAACACGAGCTGACATGACAGCAAAAACAAACACCTGTTTTAAACACAAGCACAAGTTAGTGGACACTTATATATATATACTGAACAGTTTCTTTGTCATATTTTGCGTATAGTATTTCTAGATTTACTCACCCACAGAGCAGAGATATTCATTCTTCAGTCTCTCAGTGTCACTCTTAAACTGCAAGGCAAAGTCGGAATATTGCTATAGTGTGCTTCACGTTCACAATCACTTTTATACCTTGAACTTCATGATTTGACTGACGTGATCCACCAACCTCTTTCCTACATGACAAATTTGCATGGAACAAACAATTTGCAGCTTGTGCCTGCTCTGTTTTTCCGCAAGTCACCTGTGGCTATTCAGGTGAGGGAATGGATGATGTAGTCACTAGACTTGTAGTCAAGACCGCCTAAACCGAGACCAAGACACTACCAAGACCAGAGGGTATCGAGACCAAGACAAGACCAAGACCAAGACCAAGACAGACCAAGTCAAGACCGAGACCAAGTCGAGACCGGAGAAAAAAAAAAAAAAAAAAAAAAAAACAGACGTTAGTCTAGTGTTGAAGCTAAGCAATAACTATGAATTCAAGAACATAAGCATACTAGGGTTCAGCCGCAGTTTACATTCAATACATTTTAGACGGTATTACTTCAACTACACAGGCAGAACAATACAGAGACAGACCATGTCATGTGTGTGACTGCGAGCTCACTGTAAATGTTTTTGCAGACTGGGTGAAATCAACTATGTGTAGCAATTGCATGACGGCTGTTACTGCACTATAAGATGATTGAGACTCCCTTAACTTTTGTGTACTGTTGAGGACTGACATGACTGGTACTGACTGGTTCATCTGACAAAACATCAAACACCTCCAACACCATCTTGCTCCTCCAACAACTGTCTAAAGAATAAGAAATATGTAACCAATTGAAATTATACTTAATGTGTAGATGAAATTGTAACATCAAATTAAAAGATACACAATTATAAACTTGGATTAGGCTTAATGTTTAGTCAACACAACGGAGATATGCAGATGATATTTAAAAGACCATTTAGTCTAGAGAGAGATATCAAAGACACAAATTCATCTAAGCAAATGCCTGCCTATCTCTGCCGATTTCGGAGTCTCCAAATGAATCCATTCTGCAACTTTTAAATACATAATAAAATGTTTAAAAATGAAATTATAGGTTTAAGTGCAGGATCCGAAAGTTGGTCGTTTTGTCGCTATGGTTACACACACACACACACACACACACCGTTTGCGGTGCGCTCAAAGTCGTCTGTCAGTTGTGCAGTTACCCAAAATCTCCTGAATGAAGTTAAAACCCATCATGTCACTGATATGTGTTTTTTAAATCAAGTGATCAAAGTGCTCGTTGCCGCTGCGATCAGTGGCGCGGATAAGTGTTTTCTCTGAAGACACACCGCACCGTCTTCACTCGGACGCGCGCTTCAATCTGTTCCGTTGCGGATAATAATATTGCATTATCGAACGTTGTGTCGTCGTGGATATTGTAGTATTGTATTGCTAAATCCCCCGACCACTATGTCCGATGTCGGTCTGAGACAGCGAGAGACCGAGAGGTCCGAGACCAGTAAGACAAGACCAAGGACCGTCAAGGCCGTGACAAGACCGAGACCACGTAAAAGTGGTCTCGAGACCGGTCTCGAGACATATAGTCACACACACAAAGCCCATCGAAAAGAACAAAGAGCAACTACAATGTTGTACTGACAGTCATGATGCTCCAGGGGAAATGAGCATAAGTGTGCTTTATAAAGACATATGCATTATTTTTATCAACTCGATCTGTGCCTTAGAAATGCATTGGGTGAAAAAGCTGTATCGATTTTTTTTTGCAATGCATTGCATTTTGTGTTATTGTATTTTATTGTATTGTGATGTGCAGTACATTATAGTGCAGTGCACAGACGATTGCACAAAACATGAATAGTTTAAATGTATCTTGAACTTTTATAAGATGTTTGCCTTTAAATTCCATAACTAAACAACAAAACACACATTCTCTTTTTGATGGACATACAGATTAAAGGACATGATAAATGTTTCAGGAGGACAAAATCTTATCAATTGCTCGAAATATTTACTGTGGTGAAATGACATGTATAGGGTACTTGTGAAAAATGAAATAAATACTTGAACTATTTCAAACCAATATACATAAATAAATCATTGTTTAGTGTTTAATTTGTCCTTATCTGAAGATTAGCATATTGACGATACCTTTGGTAATATTAAATGGCAATGTTGGTGAGAACTATAAATAGGCTACTTTTTATAGTAGGCCTATTGTTTCTATTAAATCTATTGCATTTCTGAGTGTAAAAGAACAGCATAGACTAACTGTTAATGCTGCTTCAGGCATTCATTTTTTGTTTTGTTTTTCCGATGACGTATGCAAAACAATACGTGCGCCTCCGAGCTATCGGAGCTATCATATAAACCATGATGGGCAATATTGTTATTATGGAAGCTATTGTTCCATAGTGGGGATTCATTTTGTGTGGGATATCCCTACCACAATAATAATGCTAGAGAAATCCTTGACACAAAGACGATCTTCACTGCATTGCCTTGACAGAAATTCCTCACATCATACGTCATGTTTAATAAGCTTTTCCATTTCACACTTTTACTTTTATTACTCAAAAATTTAACACTGCAAAAAACTCACACATGATTTAGTGTATTACTTAAATGTAAACGGACACATGAATAATTTGCTATACTAATGATAATTGATAAGTTATATATCTTCTTCTGTTATTTTTATCTGTGAATTTATTTCATCATCGGACTGGCATAGAGTTTATGTTTCATATATGTTCAATCTTGTCGCTGATAGAATTACTGTGTTGGCAACTGCTGCTTTACTTTTGCTTTCTTTTTGGCAAAAATGTTTATGTGCGATGCTAGAGGCAGCTGCTTTATTACTGTTTGCCGTAGCCTATAGTATATCACAAGTGTTGTAAAATAGCTTAACACTAAAAGATGGGTTAGTCTAAATTATGTAAACTGGGTTGATAGACGCCCATAAATAATTTGTTTAGAAAAATTATAGAATTGACAGAGGCTGCTTCACTGATTTCTGTCTCTTCGGCGAAGCTCTTCGCATCGCTGATCTCCGAGGAAGCCGCCGTCGAATCAAGCGACCAGCACGCCGAGGATTTCAGCCTGAGGACGCCGGCCGCTCGCCGCCTTCAGCCTTCCCTGCCTGCTGCGCCATCCGGCATATATATCCTTTTCTTGCTCTGTGTTGTGTGTTTGTGTGTCCGCCGCGACACACTTGCATCTAAAAGAGCGCGAGGCGTTGTTGCAAATGCCTCGCACATCCTGTGGCTCGTGCAGAGCCGCGCTCAGCGACGGAGACCGCCACGTGGTGTGCGCTCTCTGCCTGGGCTTCGACCACGCAGTTCGCGCTCTCTCCGAGGGCGGCTGCGAACAGTGTGAGGAGTTACCGATGTCGACCCTACGGGCTCGACTCGCTAAATTTGAAGAACCTCCACCTTCTCCGGCCACTTCTTCCAGGCCACGTAAGAAGAAACGTCGCTCCCAAAGGCCGCCGGAACTGGACGCTACAGCTGAGTGCTCGCCGGAACCTCTCCCGCGAGCCTCGATCTCTCCTTCCCCCCCACCCTTCACCGACGCGCAGCGGCCGGCCTCTGCCCGCACTGCCGTCGTCCTGGGGGATGATGCAGATGATGCCGCTGACAGCTGCTCTCTGCTCGCGTCTGACAGCGAGGAGTGGTCGGGCTCTCACCGCTCCGCCCCCTCGACTTTGGAGTCTTCCAGATCCCGCGCTAGTGTTGACGCGGAGCTTCTCCGCCTCCTCACTCAAGCGGTCGAGAGAATGGGACTGGATTGGTCCCCACCCAAGGAGCCGGAGCCCAATCGCCTTGACGGGTGTTTTCTACCTAGCCGCCGCCCTGCGCCTGCCTCTAGGTCAGCACCCTTCCTGCCTGAGCTCCACGCCGAGCTCTCTAAATCCTGGAACGCTCCGTTCTCCACCAGACTCCGCTCGCCAGTCTCCTCGGCTCTCTCCCAGGTGGACGGAGCCGCCGAGAACGGCTATAACGGTATCCCCGCCGTTGAGGATGCTGTGGCAACGCACCTTTGCCCGCCGTCTGCTAGATGGCGCTCAAAGTCTGCCCTGCCGTCTAAAGCCTGCAGGACCACCTCAGCTCTCGCCGGCCGCGCTTTCGCCGCCTCCGGCCAGGCTGCTTCCGCCCTGCACTCAATGGCCATTCTTCAGATCCTTCAAGCCGACCTCCTCCGTGAACTGGACGAGAAGGGCTCGGATCAGTCTGCCTTAACCGATCTGCGCAGCGCTACGGATCTTGCGCTACGCGCTACCAAGACCGCTGCTCAAGCCATCGGCAGATCCATGGCCGCGCTCACCGTCATCGACAGACACCTTTGTGTTGACGCTCGCGGACATGAGTGAGTCAGAGCGCGCTGTATTTCTGAACGCACCACTCTCGCCCACCGGCCTCTTTGGCCCTGCGGTCAGCGGAATTGTGGAGCGGTTCTCTGAAGTGCAGAAGGCGTCGCAGGCGATGAACCTCTTCCTGCCCCGCCGTTCGAGCCCAGCCACAGGCCGCCCTCAAACTCAGCCTCCTGTGCGCAGCTCTAACCAGCGCTCTTCCAGGCCTCCCAGCGCTTCGCAGCGACGCCAGGGCAGTCGCCCCAGGTCGTGCTCGACCTGCCGTCACAGACCGCCGCCCCCACGGGGCCCGCGGCCCAAGATCGCGTTGAAGCCCGAGCCCGCGAAGTCCTCCTAGCATCCGCAAGGAGGAAAAGATGGTTGAGTCCCGCTACGGCCGGACCGCCATCAAAACGTACAGCTCTGTCAGTCCCCTATGTTCAGGCTACTGCAGCAGCACACACCGCAGCCAACGAGCCAGTATTAACACTCGCTCGCCTGCACACAAACGCCGTTTTCACGGCGACCCAGATAAATCTCAAAAAGAGTATAAGTGCTTTAAGTGTAGAAAATGTGCCCACACCCATGTGCTCACTGCTTCACACAAGTACAATCCCCATGGTAACGCGTCCAGAGCGCTCTCTCATAAAGCGGCCTCACACCGCTCGAGTACTAAATGTAGTAAATGTGCCCACACTTCCGTGCTCACACCTACTCGCTGCTCGCTCTGTCACTCAGTTACCTCAAGTTGCTACGGCTCAAGCCGCAGGGGTATTAAGTGTAGAAAAAGTGCCCACTCCCGTGTGCTCACTGCCTCACACAGACCAGGTTCCCATGGCAACGCGTCCAGAGCGCTATCTCTTAAAGCGGAAACTTTCCGCTCGAGCATCAAGTGTAGAAAATGTGCCCACAGCCTTGTGCTCACACCTGCCCACTACCCGCTCTGCCAGACAGGTTGCAAACCTCATAAAGCCCCCAAACACTGGCCGTGTCATAAGTGCAAATCCCGCGCCAGCTCACGAGCACGCGCACCCACTTTCAGACACCATAATCCCCACGCCGCTCTCGCGCCTGGGTTATTTGACAGCAGTTCACGCTCCATCGTCCGAGATCGAGCTACTAAAATCTGCACAGTCGGCCAGCCCTGTTCTTCTGCCCTCGTGTCCGAGCATCGGCGGCGCGCGCGCCGCCCCATCTTCTCTGATACAGGTTCCCCATCCCGCGCAACGCGGCGATCTGAACCCAGAGACCATTCGACCCCTAGCTATGCATGCAAAGGCATGGGAGGCTATTCAGGGCGCGTCAGAATGGGTGCTCAACACCATAAGACACGGTTATGCGCTCCAATTTGCTCGTCGCCCTCCGCGTTTTCTAGCGCAGACGGAACGAAAGTGAGTTTGGAAACAGCACATCTGCTTCAAGCAGAAATAGCAAAGCTGCTGTGTAAAGGGGCCATAGAACAGGTTCATCCTTCCTTGAGCGAGTCAGGCTTTTACAGCCGTTACTTCCTCGTTCCCAAGAAGGACGGAGCATTAAGACCTATTTTAGATCTGAGACATCTGAACAAGGCTCTCATGAGACGGCCGTTCAGGATGATTACAACCAGACAGATCCTTGCGCAAATTCGCCCAGGAGACTGGTTTATCTCTCTCGATCTGAAAGACGCGTATTTCCAGATCCAGATAACTCCCCGTCACAGGCCATTCTTGAGATTCGCCTTCGACGGTCGAGCTTATCAAAACACAGTCCTGCCGTTCAGCCTGTCTTTAGCACCCCGTACATTTACGAAATGCATGGACACGGCTCTCGCTCCCCTGAGGAGTCAGGGAATGCGAATTCTGAACTATCTGGACGATTGGCTCGTTCTAGCGCAGTCAGAGACAGAACTTGTGTCTCACAGAACAGCGCTACTCGACCACCTGGAGGGTCTGGGTCTAGCGGTCAACTGGACCAAGAGCTCGCTCTCGCCCCGGCAGTCGATTTCCTTTCTCGGAATAGAACTAGACTCGGTGGCGATGACGGCCAGATTGTCGGAGCAGCGCGCGCGCCGCATCCAGCGCCTCGCTGCATCCTTCAAGGAAGGCAACCGGGTTCCCCTGAAAGCATTTCAGCGCATTCTGGGGCATATGGCCTCAGCTGCAGCAGTGCTTCAGCTGGGTTTACTGCGCATGCGCCCGCTTCAACGCTGGCTGAGAACGCGCGTATCCCATCGAGCCTGGGCGACCGGCGGCTCGCTAATCAGAGTGACTCAGGTCTGTGTCTCAGCCCTGCAGCCCTGGCTAGCAGCCGAATGGTATCACACGGGAGTGAATATGGGAGTGGTTTCACACCGGAAAGTTGTCTCAACAGACGCGTCCAACCTAGGTTGGGGAGCGCTCTTCGAAGGCAGACCGGTCTATGGCCACTGGTCAGACCAGGAGAATCTCCTACACATAAACTGTCTAGAGATGCTCGCGGTCGAGAAAGCGCTCATGCACTTCCTCCCATTCCTCCATGGTCACCATGTTCTAGTCCGCACGGACAACACTTCAGTAGTGGCCTATGTGAACCGCCAGGGCGGTGTCAGATCAAAGCAACTCTGCGCCCTGACGGAACGCCTCCTCGTATGGGCTCAGCACTCTCTGCGCTCTCTGAGAGCATCGCATGTGCCTGGCCATCTGAACGAGGGCCCCGACAGACTGTCCAGGGACAACGTTCCCCCTGGGGAGTGGTCTCTACACCCCCAAACAGTCCAGTCGCTGTGGCGCCGCTTTGGCAGAGCGAAAGTCGACCTCTTTGCGTCAAAAGACAACGCACACTGCCCAGTATTCTTTTCAAAGAGCGAGGACGCGCTGGCCCAGTCTTGGCCCAGCGGCCCGCTATATGCGTTTCCACCGGTCTCTCTGCTGCCTCAGGTCATCGAGAGAGTCAGGAAAGCGCGCCACACAGTGCTCCTCATAGCCCCGTTCTGGGAGAACCAAGCTTGGTTCCCGGAACTCATACAATTGGCAGACTCAGCCCCCTGGCCGATTCCGGTGCGGAGAGACCTTCTCTCTCAAGCCCGCGGCTCGATTTGGCATCCCCACCCAGAGCACTGGTCTCTGCATGCGTGGAGCCTCAACAATTACATGCTGATCTACCAGAAGGGGTGATGAACACGATCATACAATCTAGAGCCCCCTCCACGAGGCGGCTCTACACGTCTAAATGGTCGGTGTTTAACAAATGGTGCACTACAAGAGGGCTCAATCCACAGACATGTGGGGTCTCGCAAGTATTGTGCTTCCTTCAAGAGCTACTGGACGCGGGCAGGTCCCCCTCCACGCTCAAAGTCTATGTCGCAGCCATTTCAGCGCTCTCTGTCTCAGAGCCGGGCCGCGCATTAGGAAGGAACGAGTTTGTCATCCGCTTCCTTAGAGGAGCGAGGAGGATGAACCCCCCGCGACCCCCTTCGGTTCCTATGTGGGATCTTTCACTGGTCTTAGACGCACTGAAAGCACATCCCTTTGAACCCTTAGAAACTGTGGATATGAAATACCTCACGCTCAAAACCGTTTTTCTGATAGCACTGTCTTCAGTAAAACGTGTGGGAGACCTTCACGCGTTATCCACTAACGCTGCGTGCCTCGAGTTCGGACCCAATGACTCTAAAGTTATTCTCAGACCGAGGCATGGGTACGTCCCCAAAATTTTGGGCACTCCCTTCAGAGCGCAGGTCATTTCCCTTTCAGCCCTGCCGGATGCTGGCTGCGAGGCAGATAGTAATCTCCTCTGCCCAGTTAGGGCGCTGAGAAGCTATATTTCACGCTCCGCCGCCTTCAGGCGTTCAGAGCAGCTCTTTGTTTCGTTTGGTGGGCGCACCAAGGGTCTCGCCGCCTCGAAACACACCCTGTCCAGATGGATAGTTGATGCTATCGCAGCTGCTTACGCATCTAAAAACCTGCAGTGCGAGTATTGCGTAACCCGCCGTGCTCTCGCCACGAGCTCATTTCGCTTCATGCGACAGAAACCAGCGAAGCAGCCTCTGTTCCTTGCTTATATACGCTAGGCCACACCCCTAATGTCGGGCTGTGACGCATTAAGCGCGCCAAGCGCGCTCATTGGACGTGACGTCACGCGCAAGGCTCAGCCATAGGCTGCTGCAGTTGCCGCAGAGCAGCCAATGGGCACGCGATTCGCCTGCCCTAGGTCTGCAGGCTGCCGCACTGCGTTGACAAGGTTTAAAAAAATTAAGGATAATTTTTGGCTTCAGTATCTCGAGAAAGGAGACTTTCCCGCAGCGTAAGCTAGCTTACGCAATACGAGAGAACCTCTCGTAAGAGAACAGAGGTTACGTTAGTAACCGAGTACGTTTGTGTTTATTGCTCTCCTTCTGCCTCTCTCTCCACCTATTCCGTCTGCAATATACCTCAATCTGCGATGATGATGCTTTATGTGCATTCTTACTGCCAGATTATACACATACTTATTCAGTTACTTTGGAACAATGAATTGTGCTAAAGGGCTGTATGTTATTCATTTGAACATTACACTGTAAAAAATGAATCATGAGTCTTGTAATTTTCATTAAAAAAATTGAGGTGATCATTAAAAATATTATGTATATTTCATTAAGAAAATTGTGGTTCAGTGTTTATTAGAAAATATTGAGAACATTTCACTAATAAAACCAAGAGATGCGTTTTCCTATTTTTTAAGGCTTGAATTGAGGAACTGATAAACCTCATAAAATTAAGGAAAAGGGGCTACCTATTTATTTTAAGAGAATTAGCTCATTTATGCGGTTTTATTTAGAGACGCCATTGTTTGTTCCCAGCATGCTTTGCACATGGCTGGAAATGGAGAGTAAATCTTGAAATGAAGTGTTATTTCATGTGTTTTTGAGTAAAGGGAAACATCTGTTAATGTTTAATGTTCAGGTATGTTTGACATTTGAAAGAGTTTCTATTATGTTAAAGTTTTGATCGTTACCATTGTGCAGAAGAGTAGGGCTTATGGTTAGGTTGTGAATAACTGCATTTTTTAAATATTCTGAAGCATATTGTTACATATATGTAGCAATAACTCTGCTAGTGATAGTGCCTGCAGTAGCAAGATTGATTCTGTACTGTCCTAGCAGCATACAGTCTTTTTATAAAACAATATATCTCAAAGTTAAATATAAACAGGTCATATCCATTAACTTAAGAATAAAAAATATTTCAAATAAAAAAGCACATTTCACAAAAAAATTGTAATTCATTATGTCATAGACTAAATAAATTAGGGCATTTTACATGATTTATTCAGGTAGATTCCATGAATGAAATCAAGCTTTAACTACTCAAAAATATTATGTGCAATATTGTTACCATAATTTTTTTTAAGTAAATAGCAGTAACATTTTTTACAGTGTAGGAGTTTGCCACCGAAAATGGATTTATTGAGAGCCTGGCTTACCTATAATAAACCCCATGTAATTACTTTGTCTGAAACTTGGCTAAACAGCCATATTTCTGATGATGATGTCAAACTTGACAATTATGTTCTATTTAGGAATGATAGAGGTTCAAGAGGTGGGGGCCTCTTAATATAGACTGCAGAACTTGTTCTTCCAAATGAGTATCCCCGGCATTTTGAAGGCCTTTTTGACAAAATCATTTTTCATGAAAACAAACGATTAATCATTGGAAATATTTATAAACCTCCATCTGCGCCAGCAGAAACTACTGATTGTATTTTGTCAACCATTAATTCTTTAGACTGCAAATGTGAAAAGATTATATTAGGTGACTTCAATTCTAATTGGCTAGATCGCTCCTCTCAAAAAGATCGCAATCTCTTTAACAGTATAAATCTAACTCAACTTATAACTGAACCTACTAGAGTCGGTCCCAGTTCCTCTTCTTTGCTTGACTGGATTCTAGTCTCCCACCCTGACAGGATTTTACAATCTGGGGTTTTACCGGATTCTTTTAGTGACCATTCTATGTTTTTTTTGTATTTGGAAAATTAAAGTGCCTCGTCTTCCTCCTAAATTGATTAAAGTAAGACAATTTAATAAAATTAACCCTGAACTCTTCATACAGGATATATTAAATATAAACTGGGAGAGATTTCAATTAATTCCATCTGTGGAAGATGCTTGGAATTTTTTTTATACCGAGTTTTTTGAGATTATTAACAAGCATGCTCCTTGGATATCAATTAAGGTCAAGGGTGGACATCTACCTTGGATCAAGGGAGATCTCATATACTTATTCAAACAAAGAGACAAGGCCTGGAAAAAATACCGTAACACAAAGGACTCTACTGACTGGAATGTATATAAGGAGTTAAGAAATAAATGTAAAACCAATACAAGAAATGCTAAAGCAAATTACTATAAGGATTGCTTATCAACTGATTTTAAGAACCCGAAGAAATTTTGGAAGAGAATCAATGATATAACCAATAAATCTACTAAAAGCTCTACAACACATATTAGATTAAACAATCAAACTGTGAGTGAACCTTTATTAATTGCAGAAGCATTCAGCCAGCACTTTTCTACAATTGGCAGCTCTCTGTCTGGTTACACTTACTCTGGTCTTACATCGACTCAGAATAGGTGTAGCAGCTCCTTTTGTTTTAAAACTATTTTTCCAACTGATGTTCAGCGGGTTATTGATAGTCTAAGTTCTGGATGCAATGCTGGTCCAGATGGTCTGGAAATTAAGTTCTTTAAACTTGCCTCTCATGTTTTGTCATTTCCACTGGCTGACTTATTTAATTTATCTTTAGCATTTTGTGAAACACCCATATCATGGAAAAGTGCTAGACTAATCCCTCTTCATAAAGGAGGTGACACTTCAGACACCAATAATTATAGACCAATCTCTATTATCAATAGTATAGCAAAAATATTTGAAAAACGAATATTTAATCAATTATCTACATATCTTACAGACTACAATATATTATCTCCATATCAATCAGGTTTTCGACCTAGCCATTCAACCACCACTGCTCTTTTAAAAATTTACAAATGATATATTGTCAGCAGCTGACAGCAATATGCTTACGGGTGCTATATTTATTGATCTTTCAAAAGCATTTGATATGGTTGATCATTATCTTCTTTTAGATAAATTGTATGCCATTGGTCTTTCTTCAAACTCTTTATTATTTTTTAATTCATTTCTTCATAATAGAAGTCAGTGTGTTTCCTTTCTAGGAAGTCAATCAGATTTCAAGATCATTGATAAAGGTGTTCCACAGGGCTCATCCTTAGGTCCTCTCTTGTTCTCAATCTTTATTAATGATCTTTCTCAAATCTGTTCTGATTGTCAAATTCATTTATATGCAGATGACACTGTATTATACTTTTCCAGCTCTGATATTTCACAAATTCAGTACTCTTCACAATCTGATTTCAGTCTGGTTCAAGGTTGGCTTTCCTCAAACAAGCTTTTGTTGAACAAGAGAAAATCATTTAATATGTTGTTTTGCACTCGACCTAACCCTTCGCTGTTAAGTAACTGGTCTATTAGCCTTCTTGATGGAACAGCAATAGATAAAATTGAAGAACTTAAATATCTAGGCCTCTGGCTTGATTCCCAGCTATCTTTTAAATTTCATATTAATTCGATCACTAAGAAAATATTTGGGTGTCTGAAATCACTTTATCGTTCTGCTGACTGCTTCTCACAAGAAGTCCGGAAAAGAATCATAACACAACTAATATTCCCAATACTGGACTATGCTGATGTGATTTATGGTAACACCTTTGAAACAAATCTCTATCCTCTTAATGTATTATATAATAGTCTTTGCAGATTTGTGCTCAGGTGTCCTTATAGAACCCATCACTGTCTAATGTACGAGTCCTTGAACTGGCCAGCCCCGAAGTCCAGAAGGCAACTCCATTGGTTAACACTTATTTTCAAATGTATTCATTTTAATTTTCCTTCATATCTGAAAGATCTTTTAATCCCTTTCAGCTCTCAATATAGCCTAAGGCACTTGGACCAACTGTTTCTAGTTACACCTAGAATCAGTAAAGAAATTGGTCGTCGTGCATTCAAATATAAAGCTCCATCAGATTGGAATAACCTTCCTTCTTCACTTAGGTCAATCACTTCTTTTCATATCTTGAAATTATTTCTAATCACGCATTTTCAAACATCCTGTTTTTGTTTCTGAACTGTTTTAGGACTCACAGTACTCACTGTCCAGTGTACCGTATATATTTTGTGTACAAATATGTATTGTATTCTTTATTTGTGCATGCAAGCAGATGTATTTATAAGGGGGTGTATAGTATGCTTATGTGTACAAATGTCTACTTCTATTTTTCGCAGAGGGATTTTTTAATTTATTTATTTTTTTAATTTATTTACTTATTTATTCATGGGGGGCTAGTTTCGGGGAGCATTGTTGGAGAGTATGTGAGTGTGTGTATGTCTTTGTGCTTATGTGTTTGAAATTATCTTTAATATCTTGTATTGTTCGTTATTATTGTAAGGACCCCCTTGAAAATGAGATGGTACATCTCAAAGGGCTATCCTTGAAATAAAGAATAAAGAATAAAGAATATTTCTCAAGATTGATTATATTTTTAAAGAGAACTGTCTGTTCTTTGGACTTTTTCACTACAAAATAAGTTGCTTTTAATTTAGACAGTTTGCTTGACTTCCTAAATCAGTTCAGAAGTGAAACACAATTTAGGTGCACATGACTTTTTATTATGATTTTTTTTATTATTATTCTTTTTATTTATTTATTTTATAAATACTGTTTCCAATAAACAAATGATAAATTAACATTTTTGGAGTTATCTATTCATGATACCGTTTGAAAGTTTGGGATCGGAAAGACTTTAGAAACAAGAAACTCCTCTGTTCACCAATGCTGCAATTATTTAATCAAAAATACAATAAAACAGTAATATTGGGAAATATTATTACAGTTTAAAATAAATGTTTTCTATATCATAACATGCTGACTTGATGCTCAAGAAACATTTCTGATTACCAATGTTGAAAACAGTTGTGCAGCTTATGTTTCAGATGAATAATACAATTTCAGATAAAATATTTTCACGGTGGTAACCTTGGTTCCCTGAAGAGGGAAACTCGGGCTGTGTCGATTGACGCTTTGGGAATGTTTATACCCACACAGCCATAATGACAAGTGTCTGTCTAGTGTGAAATCAATGAGAAAAGCACTAAGACGAGAGCACCTGGCCCCCTGGTGTAGAGCTCAAGTTAGGTTAGGGTTAGAGCCCGATATTGGTAAACCATTTTCTGTGTTGTGGAAGGATGGACACATGAAGTATGCGTCCTTGAGATCTATCGTGACAAACCAGTCCTTGGATCTGATCTGTGACATGATCTGTCTCAGCAGGGCTGGACTGGGACAAATAAAATTGGCCCAGACTGTCCCATTACATATGATCCTAAACACCATCCATCTTTGCACACTCTTGAATATACCAACTCATATTCCTTAAAACCACTAATGCCATGTAGTGAGTGAGAAGGAACAAGTGAAAGTTAACAGATGAAATAACAAAAACAAATTGTCATTTATGAAAACAATTGAACTATACTCCACAGTGATGAATCCTAAAACATTGGCATAGCAATACCTGTCACAAACACAGAAAGAGACAGACAGGTTTAAGTGAACACAGTGTTTATTAAAAGCAGAGTGGTGGTGGAATGACGGGAACAGGACGATGGTGAGAGGATGGTGACTTGAAGACTGATGATGGTGACTTAGCTGGCGTTGACTGAAGTGGATATCTGTGCAGGTGACGAGTGAACACGAAGACCAATCACAACCACAACCTCCACCAGCTCCTCGTATCCAGGATTGGATTACTGTAATTCTTTATATGCAGGAATATCCCAGTTTTCTATTACCAGGCTTCAAATGGTTCAAAACGCTGCAGCCAGATTTCTAACTGGGGTTTTCAAACATGAATATATAACTCCTATTTTAATGTCTCTTAACTGGTTGCTGGTGCGTCATAAATTGATTTTAAAATATTGTTGTTTGTTTTCAAATCCTTAAATGGTCTTGCACCCTCTTACCTATCTGAACTTTGAAGTTTGAACGTGCCCGGTAGGTGTCTACGGTCCACAAGCAGTTATAATCTGTCCCAGCCACATTCACGATTTAAGTCGAGAGGGGATCTTGCTTTCACAGTTGTCGGTCTATGGCATAGCCTCCCCTTATCCTTGAGTTCCATGTCCTCTTTACATGAGTTTAAATTTAAGCTGAAGTTTTATCTTTTTGACCGAGTATTTCACTAAATCTCAATTATGGTTTTATTACATTATGTGTTAATGGTTTATTTAGCTCCTTCTTTCATGTTTCCTGGACTTTTACCTTGTAAAGCACAGTGGTCAACTTCTGTTGTGTTTATTTGTGCCATATAAATAAAATTAAATGAAAACCGAATGAATCCAGGAGAGTGAGGTGGCGAGTCCTCAACATCCCCCGCCTTGATGCTTACAACATCTAACTCCTCAGAGCTAGATGATAATTGTGGCACCGGTGCCTCTAACGTCTCCTCACCCTTTTGGACTGATTTCACACGTGCTTCACCACATAGAGTCAATCAATGCAGCGCAAGTTAAATCTTTTGTAACATTTTAATTGTCTTTACTGTCACCTTTGATCAATTTAATGTATCCTTATTGAATAAAAGGTAATTTCTTGTAAAAAAAAAAAAAAAAAAAAAAGCCTTAGTGACCCTAAACATTTGATTGGTGTATATATAAAAACAGGCCTATATCTAACAGTAATGATAACATATATTACAAAATATATAAGAAGAATTGTATAATTTAAAAATGTTTTGTTTTTATTATTGTTTCTATTTGCATCAAATGTTTTTATGATCTTCAACTGAAGTGAAAGATTCAGCCATTGTAGCCTACACTTCAACCTACACGTCTTCTCCAGAGCATTATAGTCCAGTAAAAAAGCAGCTGCAGTGTGAATGCCACTGCTAGAACTGCATTGTGTTTGCTTGTTTTGTTTAGGATTTGTTTATTCTATGGAAAGGTCACATTCAGCATATAAGTGTTTATATCATCCCACCTTAAATTCACCTTTTCTTTGAACCATGGAGAAAAGCATGTGCATATCTGTAATAATCTGAAATGACTTATTGTGACCATTGTGGCTCCTGGCCGTAAATCATTTAGGTATAGGGCAGATTCTGGGTTCTTAGCAACAGTTTACGATAAACATTACTGTAATCACTGAACACACGCAGAACACTTTTGGCAGAGGTTGTGTTATCTAGCCTGAGGGTTGCACTCTAATTTTGATTGACAGGCTTCAAAGGGATAGTTCACCCGAAAAACCTTCTTTCTTTTTTGGACCACAAAAGGAGAATTTAAAAAGAATGCCCGGCTCGTGCTCATCCATATAGCCTTTTTTAAAAAGCTTGATGCTGGCTGCTATTCACTGCCATCATATGGATGAGCATGAGCATGAGCAGGACATTTTTTTTTTTTTTTAATTCCTTTTGTGGTCCATAAAAGAAAGAAGGGCATACGGCATTAGAACAACACCAGGGTGAGTAAATGATGACTTTATTTTCATCTTAGGGTGAACTATCCCTTTAAGTTCACACAACACATGCATACAACGCTAGAATTGCCTTAATATTTATTGCTTTTAAATTTTGTTTTAAAATATTACAAGTTGTGGCGGAATTTCAGTGAGGAAAAGCAAATCAAATCTCAAACATAAAACTAACACAACATATAAAGGCTTTTCACATGAGCATGTTTAAACTAAAGGATTGATACTTTTAATTAATTTTGATGCGCTACTCCACATAGGAAGAATAGACATGCAAACTAGTTACTGACCTGGTGCAGGCACAGCTGAAGCGAATTGATTTCATCTTGGTCTGGAGCGAGGTTTACCCCAGCAAACACAGAACGTTCCCCTGAATTTAGTATTTGGTTTCCATTTGTTTTGTTTTTTTTAAACCGAATAATAACGTTCTTTATAGGTTTTATTATTATAAAAAAAATTTCAATAAAATAACGTTCCTAAAACGTTGCAGGGAAGTTATTTTTAAATAACCTAAAAATAACTTATAACCATTAGGGAACCTTCTGTAGGCTATTTTTATTTTGCAACCATGGAGACAAGGAAGTATTGTTGCACTCAGATGAAGGCTAGTTGTAAGTCCAGGTGCGTGAAAACCAATAAAATGTAGAAGAGACTGTAGATGGTTCGCACTCTGAAAAAACTAGACAAAGTCTTTAACAAAAAGAATCAATTATTTTAATAGAGCAAGAGCAGACGTTTCAGTCTGTATTTTGCAACCATAAAATAACATTCCCAGACCGTTGCAGGGAGGTTATTTTTAAATAACCTAAAAATAACTTATACAGAATGTTCCCTAATGGCTAGTTTTAGGTTATTATTTTGCATAAGGGTATTTATAGGCTATTTTTAAACAACCTAAAAATAACTTATACAGTTCCATAATGGCTATTTTTAGGTTATTATTTAATAATCATGTAAAATAACCAATTAAAACGTACATATGGCCTAGCCTATACAGAGCTTTAAAATTAGAAAATTTAAATGAGATCAATCAACGCTTTATAATGATCAGATAAATCCAACTTTATAAGTAAAATATTAAGCCAGGGTGCCGGATAGTGTAAAAAGCACAGAAATCATAAATTTGTGGGTTTGTTTGTTTCTATCTTCATTTACTGCACGCCTCTGATCTGCATGCGCTTCTCATCACACGCTTTCTTCTGTCTTCCTCAGAAAACCATGCATTCGCGTACTTTAAAAATGAAATGTCATTTTGTTTTACTGGCTGACTGACTAACTTTCATTTATCGATCTCTTTACTGAATAATTACTTATAATTATGTGAGAGTAAATAGGATTTGGCTAACGACGTTGTGTCTCATTCCCTGTTCTCAGGGAACAGAGGTTACAGTCGTAACCTAGACGTTCCCTTTCGAAAGGGAACTTGCACTGCATCGATGACGCTATGTCGCTGTGCTGGATCACCTCCCTCAGATCCCTCCTCTTCCTTGAGTCGCGCCTGCTCCTGCTCCTGCTCTCTCGGGCTGGGTGCCAGCAGAGCACTTGGGTGAGCTGCTGGACGAGGATGTCTTATCACTAACATCCTCTGATCCAGCAGCTCACCCTTGTGAGCTTCTGGTGGGTGTGAGAGAGAAACACCTCTCTCAAACTCATCAGCGAGCTCCATCTGGGAACCCCATGATCCACACACTTCTTGAAACGCTTATCACTTGCCATAATTGTTCTTGCCTTTTTCAGGTGATTGCAAATCAGACAAAACAGTCCCTGAAGACGAAAAGAGGATGGCATGTTCTCTAGGTGCCCCTTTTATACTTCCGGGTCGCACTAGTAAGTATAAATTCGCCAGTCAAATTCGATTGTCGTGATTGGACAGCTTTTCAGACACCGGTTCACGTCGAGGGCGTTCCCCATAGCGTCATCAACGCAGTGTGAGTTCCCTTTCGAAAGGGAACATGATGTTAATTGAGAAGTTTTTGTTTAGGCTACGGACCAAAAGAAGCATGTCCCGATAAACTATACAATTCAGTGGTAAGAAATACATAGGCTACTTATATTCTACTTTAAGTCAAATAATTGTTTATTCATTCAACCATTGAACCATATTGCAAGTTATTGTTATGGTGCTGAAGAAATGTAAAACCCCATGAAATATAGTAAATCTTACATAGACATTGACAAATTTAATCTTATATTTAATCTTATTTAATCTTCCATATGGTTAATGTGCTCAGATTATTATTTTTTTATTAATTAAACGGTAAATAAATACAAGATATGGTTTGTTTAATAGGGAGACCAGGGAGTGTTGTAACTCAGGCTCAGTTGTAACTGTCAGTTTGAGAAGTCAGAAAAGAGCTATGGTGATGCCATCAATATCATACAATCGCTTTACTTTTTTTCGACATGAGAAGTGGTATGTTACTGTGAGCAATATTGTACAATTTATTAACAAAAGAAATGGAACATTTTCAGGAAAGTAAAAAAGATCAGATTATTTTTTGCCTATAGGGTTAGGGTTAGGGTTAGGGTTAGCAATCATTGAATTGTAGATGTAGTTCTCTTACGAGAGATACTCTCGTACTGCGTAGAATACGCTAGGGGAAAATCCTTTTCCACGAGAATACTGAAGCCAAAAAATTATCCTTAATTTTCTATTAATGTAAAACGCGTTGCGGCAGCATACAGACATAGCTGCTTAAGCCTATCGAGCGAGACCTAGAGTGACGTCAGACCCAATGAGGGCGCTTCGCGCCCTCTGCGTCACGTCCCGCCGAAACGGGCGTGGCTTAGGTCTATAAATTCCGCTCGCAGGCTTCATATCTCTGATTTTTCATCCTTCAGCGAAGCAACTCACATCGCTGGATCCGAGAAGAAGCCGCGCTGTTGAAGAAGCACTTCAGCGGGACGAGTCGACGAAGCTGCTGGCCGCGCCGCCTTCATCGCCTTCCTGCTGCGCTATCCAGCGCCTATATCCTTTCTCTGCACTGTGTGTGTGTGTTCGCCGGCGCGACACACACTATCTAAAAGAGCTGCGTCTTTTTCAAGATGCCTTCCTGCGGCTCCTGCAAAGCCGCACTCAGCGACGGGAACCGCCATGTCATATGCGCTTCCTGCCTGGGTCAAGATCACGCAGCTCTCGCGCTCGCTGACGGCGGCTGCCCTCACTGCGAGCTGTTGCCATTAGCGACTCTGAGGACTCGCTTGGCACTATTCAGCGAGACTGCGCCCACACCTGCTGTTGTGCCGCGGCGTAAAAAGCGCCGCGCTCAGCGAATCCCGGAGCCCTCTCCCAGCCGCCAAAGCTCGTCGGTGCGCCCGCCTGCTTCTCCGGTTTCATCAGCTTCACTTCCGGACGGACAGCGGCCGCGGTCTGCCGCCGCTTCTGTCGATGACGCTGATGAGATCGACGTGCTGCTGCGAGAGGGGGATTCCTGCTCTCTCCTAGCATCAGGCAGTGAGGATTGGGCGAGCTCTGAGGATCCCGCCCCCCCTGCCCGTGCTTCTACGGGGAAGAGAGCGAGCATTGAGGCGGAGCTCATGCGCGTACTCACTCAGGCCACGGCGAGCCTCGGCCTCGAGTGGATTACGCCTGAGCAGCCTGCTCACAACCGGCTGGACGGCTACTTCCTGCCTGGGGAGCGCGCTTCACCTGCATCCAAGCCAGCGCCTTTTCTTCCTGAGCTTCATGAAGAAGTCGCTAAGTCTTGGAGCTCCCCCTTTTCAGCCAGGACACGATCCTCTGTTTCTTTGGCGTTCTCCGCTGTCGACGACGCAAAGAACAGAGGCTACCACTCCCTGCCGCCGATCGAAGAGGCTATTGCAGCGCACTTATGCCCGCCCTCCGCCGGACGGCGTGCTAAGATGGCGCTGCCCTCAAAAGCCTGCCGCACGACGTCAGCCCTGCTCCGCCGCGCTCTCTCCGCCGCCGGGCAGGCCGCGTCAGCATTGCACACCATGGCCACGCTCCAGATATACCAGGCCGATCTCCTCCGTAAGCTGGATGAGAGAGGACCTGACGCAATCTGCGTGCCGGACTTGAGGAGCGCTACAGACCTCGCTCTTCGCGCCACCAAGTCGGCAGCACAGGCCATTGGACGGAGCATGGCCTCGCTCACCGTGTCTGAGAGACATCTGTGGCTGACGCTCTCGGACATGTCTGAGTCAGAACGCACCGCGTTCCTCGACGCGCCGCTTTCCCCTGCCGGCCTCTTCGGAACCTCGGTCAAAGACTTCGCCGATAGGTTCGCTGAGGTGCAGAAAGCGACCCAGGCCATGAGGCACTTCCTCCCGAAGCGCTCCAGTTCTGCAGCAGGCCGTGCGAAACCGTCTGCTCAGAGCTCACAGCCTAAGCCTCCGCCCACCGCCTCCTCTTCACAACACCGCCAAACCCAGAGCTCGAGACCGCGCTCTCGCTCATCCGGCCGCCGCCCCGCCCCGCGTGGCCCGCGGCCAAAGGTTGCGTTGAAGCCAGAGGCCCCAAAATCGTCCTAGCACGCCTAGGAAAGCGACGGTGTCCAAGTCCCGCTGCGGCCGGACTTCCACCAAAGCTTGCCGCTCGTCCAGTTCCAGGAAATGTGACTGGTCCAGCGTATTTAGCAGCCAACAAGCCGGTTCCATTGCCCGCTTGCCTGCACAAAAAAGCCGTTTTACGGCTACCCAGATAAATCCCTTAAAGAGCGCATTTTCTGGTGTCCCGGCCACGGCCGATGGTGTTTCATGTGTAGAAAAAATGCCCACTACTCAGTGCCCATTCCTACACACAAGCACAGCCCTTCACACAGGGCTCGCGCACATAAAATCGACTCAGATCGATTGCGCATTAAACGTAGCAAACGTGCCCACTACCCAGTGCCCACAGACGCTACTTCCCACATGTCTCACGGTCTCTGTAAATACAGGACCAGTATGCATACGCTCTGCTCACGCGAGCAATGCTGTAAAAGTGGTGTATGTGCCCGCTGCCCTGCGCCCACGCCCACACACAGACATGAAACTAGCCCAGCCCTCCCCCTCTCAGTTAGACACTGCAGAGGAGTCGAGCGCGGGCATTCTGCCCGCTGTTATCAGCGCGCCCCCTGCCTCAGATGTCATGAGCGCGACGCTTATGTCACAGCACACAAAAGCTGCTGTATCGCGAGCCGATCAGAGCGTGCTTCGCATCCAGCCCCTAGCTACTCGCGCACTTGCGTGGGAAAAGCTTCCCGGGGTTTCGAGATGGGTGCTGAACATCATAAAAGAAGGCTATTCGCTGCAGTTTCGCCGGCGCCCTCGCCGCTTCATGGCGCGCGTCGAGACCACGGTAGAATCAAAAGTAACTCATCTACTTCGAGCCGAGATTCTGAAACTGTTGAGCAAAGGGGCTATAGAACCCCTATCTCAAGCTCAAAGCGAAGGGGGGCTTTACAGCAGATACTTCCTGGTGCCCAAGAAAGACGGGGGTCTCAGACCCATACTAGATCTGCGGCAGCTGAACAGAGCGCTTCTGAAGCGCCAGTTCAGGATGCTCACGACCAGAAAAATCCTTGCGCATGTCCGCCGAGGGGACTGGTTTGTGTCAATAGATCTAAAGGACGCGTATTTTCAAATACAGATAGCGTCACGTCACAGGCGATTTTTGAGATTCGCCTTCGAGGGCCAGGCATATCAGTACACAGTCCTGCCTTTCGGCTTGTCCCTGGCACCCCGTACATTTACGAAGTGCATGGACGCAGCGCTCGCACCCCTCAGACTACGGGGTATACGAGTGCTGAACTATCTGGACGACTGGCTGATTCTAGCCCAATCTCACTCGGAGCTCGTGGAGCACAGGACCATTTTACTCGATCACCTCGAGAATCTCGGTCTCGCAGTGAACTGGGAAAAGAGCTCGCTATTCCCCAGACAGATTATATCTTTTCTGGGAATAGAGCTGAACTCGCTGCTAATGACAGCACGCCTGTCATCTCAGCGCACACTGGACATTCGGAGCGCAGCCGGCTCGTTCCGCTGCGGCGCGATAGTCCCTCTCAAAACATTTCAAAGGATGCTAGGTCTGATGGCCTCAGCATCTTCAGTTCTCCAGTTGGGCCTTCTGCGCATGCGCCCACTGCAGTTTTGGCTCAGAGAGAGAGTACCACGCACAGCGTGGGCCTCCGGTCGGCTTCGCTTCAAGGTCAATCAAGCGTGCATTGCAGCTTTGAAACCTTGGGAGGCAAAAGACTGGTACCAATCAGGTGTAAGCCTGGGGACTTCCTCGAGAGTGATGGTGGTGTCCACGGACGCATCCACCTCGGGATGGGGAGCGCTGCTTGAGGGCAGACCGCTTTTTGGCCAATGGTCAAAGCAGGAGAAGCTCTTACATATCAACTGCCTCGAAATGTTGGCAGTGAGCAAAGCGCTCACGCGCTTTTGTCCCCTCATAAAGGGACACCACGTGCTAATACGTTCAGACAACGTCTCAGTGGTGTCCTACATACAGTGCTATGCATAAGTTTAGACACCCATGCTAAAGTTGACTAAAAAGAGGAATAAAAAATCATCTTTTGGAAATTGAACTTAATGCCTTAATTTAAAAAATTAGGAAAAATCCAACCTTTAAGGACACCAATTTTCTTTGTGAATGAATAATGTATCGTAAATGAATAAATGTTCTTCCTTAAAATACAGGGTGCATAAGTTTGGACACCCCTATGTTAAATTCCCATAGAGGCAGGCAGATTTTTATTTTTAAGTATTTTTTTTAATTTTTTGTTTAGGATACTATGCATCCTGATAAAGTTCCCTTGGCCTTTGGAATTAAAATAGCCCCGCATCATCACATAGCCTTCACCATACCTAGAGATTGGCATGGGGTACTTTCCATAAGATCATCTCTCAATGCAAATCAAACTAGCTATTAGGCTAACTGAAATAAAACCATGCCAATCTCTAGGTATGGTGAAGACTATGTGATGATGTGGGGCTATTTTAATTCCAAAGGCCAAGGGAACTTTATCAGGATGCATAGTATCCTGGATCCATGAAGTAACTGGCCTTTAAAAATAAAAATCTGCCTGCCTCTATGGGAATTTAACATAGGGGTGTCCAAACTTATGCACCCTGTATTTTAAGGAAGAACATTTATTTATTTACAATACATTATTCATTCACAAAGAAAATTGGTGTCCTTAAAGGTTGGATTTTTCCTAATTTTTTAAATTAAGGCATTAAGTTCAGTTTCCAAAAGATGATTTTTTATTCCTCTTTTTAGTCAACTTTAGTATGGGTGTCTAAACTTATGCATAGCACTGTAAATAGCCAGGGCGGCCTCAGGTCCCTGACTCTGTACAGGCTAACCAGGCGCCTCCTGATATGGGCCCGCAGCAACCTGCTCTCGCTGAGAGCAGCGCACGTGCCAGGGCTCCTAAATATAGGACCAGACAGACTGTCCAGGAACCAGGTTCCGACAGGGGAATGGTCTTTGCACCCACAGACAGTTCAGCTGCTGTGGAAGAAATTCGGCAGAGCGGAAGTAGACCTGTTCGCGTCTCAAGAAAACGCTCACTGTCCAGAATTTTTCTCGAAGAGCAAGGACGCGCTGACCCACGAGTGGCCTCGCCGTCCTCTCTACGCTTTTCCCCCCGTCTCCCTCCTGACTCAGGTGGTAGAACGGGTCAGGGAAGAAGGATGCTCAGTGCTGCTTGTAGCCCCACTTTGGACGAGCCAACCTTGGTTCCCAATTGTGATGCAGTTAGCGAGCACCGCCCCGTGGCCAGTGCCTCTGAGGAGGGATCTCCTCTCTCAAGCCAACGGCTCGATCTGGCATCCTCACCCAGAGCTGTGGTCCCTCCATGTGTGGGCCATCAACGGGTACCCGCTGACCTCCCACAGGGAGTGTTAAACACTATCACACAGGCCAGAGCTCCGTCTACGCGACGTCTATATGCCTCAAAATGGTCAGTGTTCTCTAGCTGGTGCACAGCTCGTGGTGTGTCACCCCTGCATTGCGGTGTGACGGAGGTTCTCTCCTTCCTACAGGAGATGTTGGATAAGGGCAGGTCCCCTTCCACGCTCAAAGTCTATGTAGCGGCCATAGCAGTGTTCTCTTCGACCACGCTTGGCCAGTCTATTGGAAGGAACGATTTAGTCATTCGCTTCCTTAGAGGAGCTAAGAGACTGAATCCTCCCAGACCTCCCACAGTCCCTATATGGGACCTTTCTACGGTACTGGAAGCCATGAAAGGTCATCCATTCGAGCCCTTGCAGAAGATTGATCTTAAACACCTGTCTTTCAAGACGCCGTTTCTTCTGGCTCTCGCTTCAGTGAAGCGCATAGGGGACTTACACGCGCTCTCAGTAAGCGCGACGTGCATGGAATTTGGGCCGAATGACTCTAGAGTTATACTCAAACCTAAGCACGGTTATGTTCCTAAATCCCTCAATACACCGTTCAGAGCACAGGTCATCTCCCTGTCTGCCCTGCCGGTCACTGAAGGAAATATGGACGAAAGCTCCCTTTGCCCAGTCAGGGCATTAAGAGCTTATGTGTCTCGCTCGTCTGTTTTCAGACAGACAGAGCAGCTCTTTGTTTCGTTCAGCGGGCGTTCTAAGGGACTAGCCGCTTCGAAACAGACCCTATCCAGATGGGTAGTGGACGCAATAGCGCTAGCTTACACAACCAAGGGCATGCAGTGCCCGCTGGGTGTCAAGGCGCACTCCACGAGAAGCATGGCTTCATCGTGGGCCTGGTCAAGTGGGATTGCCTTGCAAGATATTTGTATGGCGGCAGGCTGGGCCTCTCCGTCTACATTTATAAGGTTTTACAACCTAGAGGTTCCCGCACTACAGGCCCGACTACTGTCGGTCTAGTATGGCCAAATCTCATAAACTGACACTGTCAGTTATGCAGCTATTTGAGTATTGCAGTCCTGCTCTATGCTGCCATAAAGGAAGATAGGGGCTAAACCCCTCCTCTTCCAGGATTCCCTGTGAGTCCCCTGGGTGATTGTGTACTGTATGAACTCCGGGCTGTCGCCCTTGAGTCTATAGTATCAGATCCCAGCACGCACGGCGTTTTACAGTAGGTTCCCCTAGCGTATTCTACACGCAGTACGAGAGTATCTCTCGTAAGAGAACGTACTCGGTTACTAACGTAACCTCGGTTCTCTCTAGAGAGAGGAACGAGTACTGCGTATCCTGCCGTGCATGCACGCGCTCTGGTTGCTTCGACTATGAAAAACCAGAGATATGAAGCCTGCGAGCGGTATTTATAGACCTAAGCCACGCCCGTTTCAGCGGGACGTGACGCAGAGGGCGTGAAGCTGGGTCTGACGTCACTCTAGGTCTCGCTCGATAGGCTTAAGCAGTTGCCAGCAGACCAGCCAATAGGCGCGCGAGCTGCCTCGCCTATGTCTGTATGCTGCCGCAACGCGTTTTACATTAATACAAAATTAAGGATAATTTTTTGGCTTCAGTATTCTCGTGGAAAAGGATTTTCCCCTAGCGTATTCTACGCAGTACTCGTTCCTCTCTCTAGAGAGAACCGAGGTTACGTTAGTAACCGAGTACGTTATTTGACTTGCATAATCTAAACTAGCTATTTCTCTTTAGTTTAATTTGATGCTTTGCATTAATTTGATTAGCTCTCATTGTTACATCTATCCCCAGCCTGTGTTACAACTCACCCTAGTAATGGGGTAGGTTGTAACAACAGAACTCTTTGTGTTTGACATTAACTCACATAATTTGAGATTATGTTGTACATGTCCAAGTGAGTTATCTTTGTAGCTGACAAATGTGGCTACCGTGTATCGAATTTTAAGAGATATAGCACAAACAACCACTGAGTTACAAATGCTCAAACAAAAGGTACTTTTATCCCCGGTCTCCCCTACTCGTTTTAGGCATCCATACATGTTTTTTCAGCAAATGATTTCTGGAGAAAGACTTTACTGTACATATTTAAAGACAATTTAATAAATGAAAATTGTATTTTCAAATTATATTGAAATTATCAGTAAACTATGCTTTCTTTATTTTACAGTGATGACATCTTATCGATGAATTATCGATGCATAACGGTGCTGACACAGAAAAAACATGGACAATGATGTAATGAATCCAAATGCAATGTATTTAATAAGGTTAAAATCCAAAACATGAAACATAAACTATAAACAAAATCCCAAATCTTGAAATGAACCATAAATATGAACTTGACTATAAACTATGACCTGACACATGAAACTTAAGACAGCAACAATAACAAAGTAACAAGGCAAACATGAGGGCTTTAATACATGGACATGGGGAAACACATTACAACAATAACCAATGACAAACTGGAACTGATGGACATGAACCAATGAAAAGACAGACCTGATTACAAGATAACAATATACGAATCAATGAGACCATGACACATAAGACAAAGGAACCAATCAGGACATGACACATGAACTAAAGGGACCAAAAGACAAGATCAAACGAGGGGCAAGGAATCACATGGCAAACAGGAACCATGACTATGAGAATTTCAAAATAAAAGACATGAAAACAACCACAAATAACTTGAAACAAAACCACAAAAGAGACGTGAAATATCCCCCCATCAAAGGGACCTAGCAGTGGTGGACCTAGACTGTGGAGCAGTGGTGGACCTAGACTGTGGAGCAGTGGTGGACCTAGACTGTGGAGCAGTGGTGGGCCTAGATTGTGGAGCAGTGGTGGACCTGGAGCAGTGGTGGGCCTAGACTGTGGAGCAGTGGTGGGCCTAGATTGTGGAGCAGTGGTAGACCTAGACTGTGGAGCAGTGGTGGGCCTAGATTGTGGAGCAGTGGTAGGCCTAGATTGTGGAGCAGTGGTAGACCTAGACTGTGGAGCAGTGGTGGGCCTAGATTGTGGAGCAGTGGTAGGCCTAGATTGTGGAGCAGTGGTAGACCTAGACTGTGGAGCAGTGGTGGGCCTAGATTGTGGAGCAGTGGTAGGCCTAGATTGTGGAGCAGTGGTAGGCCTAGATTGTGGAGCAGTGGTAGACCTAGACTGTGGAGCAGTGGTAGGCCTAGATTATGGAGCAGTGGTAGACCTAGACTGTGGAGCAGTGGTGGGCCTGGGCTGCAGAACACTGGACGAGACTATAGACTATGGAGCAGTGAACAAGACCATGGAGGAGCAGATGGCCATGGTAGAGCCAGCATTGAAGGGGGCAGAGCTGGCAGAGGCGATGACCACCACAGTAGATCAGTAGATCACCATGGTGGATTCAGTAGGTCAGAAGACCAGTGCCGAGTAGGAACATGAATGTCCTTAATGACTGTGACGAGGCAAAGAACAATCTTGAATGGTCTCCGTGGCTGTGGAGCAAATAGAGTTCATGGACGGTCTCCTTATCCACGGTAGAGGATTTATGAATGTCAGTTGAGTGACGTAACTGACGCTGGTCGGTCACATGATAATGACAACATGGCATTCATACTACACAAACTCATACTATAAAGAACATTTTGATAAGTCAAATCCTTGCTAATCATATTAAAGCCAGTACGATTAAAGGTTACTTGTTATAACAGTTAGCAGATGACACCACCCTCTTTCTCCAAAATGATAACCAAATGTGCAACCAGTGCAATTAAAGTAATAGAAGAGTTTCCTAAAGCATCTGGTTGTGAAGAAGTGTGAAGTTATGGCAGTCAAAGAATGTTCAGTGGCTTCTTCTATGATCCAAAAAACTCAGAGGACGTTTAATCAGTGGCTTTTAAGAGACTTGTCATTAAGGGGGAGAGTTCTGATTTCCAAAGCAGAAGGTATACCCCGGTTAACTTATACAGCTATGGCTCTTCAGGTTGATGATAAAATATCAAGGGAGATTGATAAGAGGCTCTTTGATTTTGTTTGGAAAAATAGGATACATTATATAAGAAAATCACACATGAACTAAAGTGATAAAAGATACCCTGTGGGACAAGGAATCACATGACAAACAGGAACCATGACATTTCAAAATAAAATACATTGAAAACATAAACTTGAAACAAAACCATAAAACAGATGTGATAGCATCACTGTCAATGTCTGTTTATATGAAGATGTTAGAGGTTTAGATGGTCGATTGGAAAGGCTTTCTTTTTCAAATGTATTTAAAACTCACTCATAGTCATAAATAAATACTCATTTTGTTTTTGACATATTTTATTGAGTTGTTCATTAATAAATAATATAGATTTGAATTTGAATATCTAAATAACAAAGGTGAGATTTTATACATTTATGTCTGCATGAAATTTACTCACTTTGTTTTCTAAGGCAGAGTATGCAAAGCAGGGCTTTATTGTCCTCTGACTGTATTTACTGCTGACGGTTCATTCCAGTGCATGAATAATCTCCTATTTATTGCTATAACAATGTAGTTGGTGGGATTTCCTCCTTTGTGGGGTCTAATTATCACACCAAGTATAAAGTTAAAATTGTTAGTTATAATGAATGTAAATATTCATCACCAGTTAGATATTTCATTATGGTTTTGACTGTTATTTTTCTACAAGGAAGGCCCCCCTTAAAATGTCATTATTATCTGACATCTGTCATTTATCTGTTTATTCTGATGATTACTAGATAAATGGCCCTGCATATGTCTTATGGAAAAATGAATAATTAAAAAACCATAGTAACATCATAATATTGATGGGGACTGTGGGAGGATTAGCAAAAATTTTGCCACACTATATATTTGCATACATTTTTTATATGTCCCATAATGTCACCTTATAACGTGTGCAGGTGAGGGAATGAACGCCTTCACTTTTTCCTCTCTGTGCATCGATTTGAGTGACATTTACACACAAAGCAGAAGAAAAACAAAGACTAAATACAATGCTGTGCTGACAGTGATGATGCTTTAGGCCAAGTTCAAGTTTGATCTATTAAGACATTATCATTTAAGGTGTAAAGTCAATGTGAAACAGTGTCATTTGAAGGCGACAGAGGAATGACTGTGGATGGAATTCCCTTTCTCTCACTGTATTGTAACTCTGATGGTCTGTCAGAGCCCACAAGCTGTTTGCATCATCCACAGACTCTCGTAATGGTATTCTGCCGCAAGCCGGATTCTATTGTTTAGCATTTGGCGCATGAGAAAAACAACAATGAGAAAACAGCAGGTGTGAAATAGTGATTCCTCCAATAAATAAATAAAAACACTTGTAGCTGCTCATAATATTAAGCATAATGTAATAATTTCACGAAATGAAAGATGTATTACATTATTGATAAAATGTTTATAATGTAATAATTTTTGTCAAAATGTAAATCTTGTATAATAAAAATGTTACAATGTAATAAAGATGTTTCACATAATGTAATAGGTTATTGTATGAGAAATGTATTACATTATGAAGGCACTGTAGCAACTTATAATGTAATCACAGTTCATAAGGTAATACCAGTACATGTAATGTATAAGTGAAACAATGTTTACAAAATAATAATTATCTTTCAATGTAGCGAGTTCACTGTAGGCGAGTTTGCAGAACCCAAGTGCAGCTAAAATGTTTAAACAAAACATGTTTAACCCAGAAATACATTTTAAGATTTATGCAAAAAAAAATAAAAAATATGCTTTCAAGAGTTTTTAATCATTTTTTAGTTATAGTCATTTAAATGGTTGCCATAAAAACCTGTTTATATTCTACAAAAATGTAAAATGTATTAATGATTTTGGCTATTGCCACATATTGCTGGTCACTAAACATGACGAAGGAGATTCACTTAATGAGTCTTTAATTTACATCCAAAAATACTTCAAGATGTCAGAAAAATCTTTCAAGAACAGCTGAGATTTATTTGGAGTTAATCAGAGTGAATACAGACATGTGGTATTATGAGCTTGATGATTAGTTAATTCTGAAGTCATTTTTTTCAGTGGCATTGCATAGGCTGTAATTTTACATTAAAGGTGGAAAAGTTCAGATTTTATTTATCATTCTTTCTTTCTTTGTTTTTTACATCACTAAACCAAACTGTTTTAACGGGGTGGGTAGATGTTTTATAACCACTGTACATGACTGTAAGTTGTGCTGTATTTTTCAATATGCCCTCTGATGTACATTTAAAGGTTTAAAGGGTACATGGGCTTAATGGGTAGACTTACCCTACTTTTCTTTCCACCATTTACAAAAACATAGGATATGGTTACAAAAGGTGTATAGCCTGCATTAATATAACCAGAAGTTCCTTCACCTAGAACCATAGTCCCTTTAAATGTCATTATATGTATAAAAGTGGGACATTGGCTGGATTTTAAGAGTTCACGCTTCTGTTCTATTCTAGAATGAAATGTATGAAACTAAAACAAATTAATTCACAGAAATACTGTACTAATCAGCTGTCTGACTCTAAATAAACAAACAGCCTTAACCTCTATTTAAAGTTTGCATATGCAAAACAATAGATACTGTGTGAGATACTGAAGCATGACAGTCATTATTCCTGGAGGCAATAGTTTCACAGTGGGGATTCCTTTCGTGTGGGATATCCTTACCACAATGATTAATACATTCAAACCAAGAGGATTTCCTTTACCCTGAACACAGAGGAATCCCTCATATTATGCATCAAGTTTAAACAGAAAGTCTGAACAGAAAATAAAACTATAGAATTGAGATGAAAAATAACTATAATGTGACAGTGTGGGATCTGAACGAGCAGCTACACAAATGTACAGTTTTTTTTATTTTTTATTATCATGCATAAAAAAGAAAATCAGTCTATTTAATATAAACAAGCTTTATTCACTTCTATAAGAAGAATAAATCAGCAAAAAAATAA
Source organism: Rutilus rutilus (assembly GCF_951802725.1). Taxonomy (NCBI): domain Eukaryota; kingdom Metazoa; phylum Chordata; class Actinopteri; order Cypriniformes; family Leuciscidae; genus Rutilus; species Rutilus rutilus. The sequence continues at coordinate 26,109,708 of NC_140218.1, forward strand.
TATTGCATTTATATATTATAAAACCCAATCCCTTCAGATAATGGTTTGGCTTTGAGAAACATTTAAGAAAAACATTTAGAACATTTTGATTTAAATAAATTGCAGTTCAGAGATATTATCAAAAATGTCATGCAGGCATGATTCACATGTTATTCAGCTGAATATGTCAATAGCAGTTGTGTTTGTTTTGTAAGCTTTATCTCTTAACACACATACAGCCTAATGAGACTGTGACTGGTTTTAATTTTAATACGAAAGTGCGATTATTAGGGCTCCCGCAACCCTGTCTGAATAACATGGTGAAATCTTGTGAAATCTCCTTTAACTCTGCCCCGTTTTCACACTCTTTACATTCGGCATAAGAGTATGTCTCAGGGTATGTCCTCCCGTCCATAGCATATTCTGATTGCCTGTGAAAAGAAAGAGTCATAAGTGTTGAAGCACCACCACAGATCATATTTCTTTATCACCATCGCAGCTAAAATTAGGTTAGTCCCATCCTAAATCAATTAAAGTGTTATTTATTTATTAATTTATTTATTTTTGCCTATACAATTAAAGTCCAAACATATGAATCATTGGGTAACACTTTAGAATAATGGTCTGTCATTAATAAGTAACTATGCAGGAAGTAATGCAGGACTATTGCATTAACACCTCAGCTACTACAATAAACTAATATAGAAACAAGCTTAACTAATCAGTAAGTAATATCAAAATTAGGACTAAGATATTATTAGGTATCAATAATAACTTAATGAGATTAGCCTCATTAATAACTATTAACTAACTGGCAAATTATAAAGAACATTATCGTGTGTCTGAGAAGTAATCAGTCATAATTCTCTCTCTGAATATAGTCACAAAATGCATCACTAATTACTCAAGTGTTACCAAGTCACTATGCAGGAACTTAGTGATCTGGACCATTATTTTAAAGTGAAAAATATGTTTTTCACTTGAGTAATTAGTGATGCATTTTATGACCATGTTGACTAAACATTGCACACACAAAAAAATGATAATTGCTAAAGTCTCAGATAGCGTCAATGTTGTGATTAGTAATTAATTAGTGTTTCTTTATAATTTGTCATAATTACCTATTAGTTCTTAATGATGCCAATCTCATTAAGTAATTATTGATTACCTAATAAGGAACTATCTTAGTCCTAATTTTGATATTACTTACTGATTAGTTAAGCTTGTTTTCATATTAGTTAATAGTAGCTGAGGTGTTAATGTAGTATAATCATTAGTCCTGCATTACTTCCTGCATAGTTATATGACAGACCATTATTCTAAAGTGTTACCAATAGTTCTTTTGTGTTCCAGAGAAGAAAGAAATAATAAAAGTTTGGAATGATTTGAGGGTGAGTACATGATGGGTGAACTGTTCCTTTCCTACCCAACAACCTCTCATCTAACATTACACACACACAAAATATTACTAGCATAAAATTAACTGAATGCATTGTATGAATACTTACTTGCACGTCCATTTAGGATTTGCATTGTTTGAGATGTCGTTATTTCTGCATTGTGGAAAGGTCATGACCTTGGTGAACTCCTTTTCAACTTTGCGCAGTTTATGCGCAGAGCATGGACGATTGCAGTCGGAGCAGCGAATATCCGCATAAACACGAGCTGACATGACAGCAAAAACAAACACCTGTTTTAAACACAAGCACAAGTTAGTGGACACTTACACTCACCTAAAGGATTATTAGGAACACCTGTTCAATTTCTCATTAATGCAATTATCTAATCAACCAATCACATGGCAGTTGCTTCAATGCATTTAGGGGTGTGGTCCTGGTCAAGACAATCTCCTGAACTCCAAACTGAATGTCAGAATGGGAAAGAAAGGTGATTTAAGCAATTTTGATCGTGGCATGGTTGTTGGTGCCAGACGGGCCGGTCTGAGTATTTCACAATCTGCTCAGTTACTGGGATTTTCACGCACAACCATTTCTAGGGTTTACAAAGAATGGTGTGAAAAGGGAAAAACATCCAGTATGCGGCAGTCCTGTGGGCGAAAATGCCTTGTTGATGCTAGAGGTAAGAGGAGAATGGGCCGACTGATTCAAGCTGATAGAAGAGCAACTTTGACTGAAATAACCACTTGTTACAACCGAGGTATGCAGCAAAGCATTTGTGAAGCCACAACACGCACAACCTTGAGGCGGATGGGCTACAACAGCAGAAGACCCCACCGGGTACCACTCATCTCCACTACAAATAGGAAAAAGAGGCTACACGAGCTCACCAAAATTGGATAGTTGAAGACTGGAAAAATGTTGCCTGGTCTGATGAGTCTCGATTTCTGTTGAGTCATTCAGATGGTAGAGTCAGAATTTGGCGTAAACAGAATGAGAACATGGATCCATCATGCCTTGTTACCACTGTGCAGGCTGGTGGTGGTGGTGGTGTAATGGTGTGGGGGATGTTTTCTTGGCACACTTTAGGCCCCTTAGTGCCAATTGGGCATCGTTTAAATGCCACGGCCTACCTGAGCATTGTTTCTGACCATGTCCATCCCTTTATGACCACCATGTACCCATCCTCTGATGGCTACTTCCAGCAGGATAATGCACCATGTCACAAAGCTCGAATCATTTCAAATTGGTTTCTTGAACATGACAATAAGTTCACTGTACTAAAATGGCCCCCACAGTCACCAGATCTCAACCCAATAGAGCATCTTTGGGATGTGGTGGAACGGGAGCTTCGTGCCCTGGATGTGCATCCCACAAATCTCCATCAACTGCAAGATGCTATCCTATCAATATGGGCCAACATTTCTAAAGAATGCTTTCAGCACCTTGTTGAATCAATGCCACGTAGAATTAAGGCAGTTCTGAAGGCGAAAGGGGGTCAAACACAGTATTAGTATGGTGTTCCTAATAATCCTTTAGGTGAGTGTATATATATATACTGAACAGTTTCTTTGTCATATTTTGCGTATAGTATTTCTAGATTTACTCACCCACAGAGCAGAGATATTCATTCTTCAGTCTCTCAGTGTCACTCTTAAACTGCAAGGCAAAGTCGGAATATTGCTATAGTGTGCTTCACGTTCACAATCACTTTTATACCTTGAACTTCATGATTTGACTGACGTGATCCACCAACCTCTTTCCTACATGACAAATTTGCATGGAACAAACAATTTGCAGCTTGTGCCTGCTCTGTTTTTCCGCAAGTCACCTGTGGCTATTCAGGTGAGGGAATGGATGATGTAGTCACTAGACTTGTAGTCAAGACCGCCTAAACCGAGACCAAGACACTACCAAGACCAGAGGGTATCGAGACCAAGACAAGACCAAGACCAAGACCAAGACAGACCAAGTCAAGACCGAGACCAAGTCGAGACCGGAGAAAAAAAAAAAAAAAAAAAAAAAAACAGACGTTAGTCTAGTGTTGAAGCTAAGCAATAACTATGAATTCAAGAACATAAGCATACTAGGGTTCAGCCGCAGTTTACATTCAATACATTTTAGACGGTATTACTTCAACTACACAGGCAGAACAATACAGAGACATACCATGTCATGTGTGTGACTGCGAGCTCACTGTAAATGTTTTTGCAGACTGGGTGAAATCAACTATGTGTAGCAATTGCATGACGGCTGTTACTGCACTATAAGATGATTGAGACTCCCTTAACTTTTGTGTACTGTTGAGGACTGACATGACTGGTACTGACTGGTTCATCTGACAAAACATCAAACACCTCCAACACCATCTTGCTCCTCCAACAACTGTCTAAAGAATAAGAAATATGTAACCAATTGAAATTATACTTAATGTGTAGATGAAATTGTAACATCAAATTAAAAGATACACAATTATAAACTTGGATTAGGCTTAATGTTTAGTCAACACAACGGAGATATGCAGATGATATTTAAAAGACCATTTAGTCTAGAGAGAGATATCAAAGACACAAATTCATCTAAGCAAATGCCTGCCTATCTCTGCCGATTTCGGAGTCTCCAAATGAATCCATTCTGCAACTTTTAAATACATAATAAAATGTTTAAAAATGAAATTATAGGTTTAAGTGCAGGATCCGAAAGTTGGTCGTTTTGTCGCTATGGTTACACACACACACACACACACACACCGTTTGCGGTGCGCTCAAAGTCGTCTGTCAGTTGTGCAGTTACCCAAAATCTCCTGAATGAAGTTAAAACCCATCATGTCACTGATATGTGTTTTTTAAATCAAGTGATCAAAGTGCTCGTTGCCGCTGCGATCAGTGGCGCGGATAAGTGTTTTCTCTGAAGACACACCGCACCGTCTTCACTCGGACGCGCGCTTCAATCTGTTCCGTTGCGGATAATAATATTGCATTATCGAACGTTGTGTCGTCGTGGATATTGTAGTATTGTATTGCTAAATCCCCCGACCACTATGTCCGATGTCGGTCTGAGACAGCGAGAGACCGAGAGGTCCGAGACCAGTAAGACAAGACCAAGGACCGTCAAGGCCGTGACAAGACCGAGACCACGTAAAAGTGGTCTCGAGACCGGTCTCGAGACATATAGTCACACACACAAAGCCCATCGAAAAGAACAAAGAGCAACTACAATGTTGTACTGACAGTCATGATGCTCCAGGGGAAATGAGCATAAGTGTGCTTTATAAAGACATATGCATTATTTTTATCAACTCGATCTGTGCCTTAGAAATGCATTGGGTGAAAAAGCTGTATCGATTTTTTTTTGCAATGCATTGCATTTTGTGTTATTGTATTTTATTGTATTGTGATGTGCAGTACATTATAGTGCAGTGCACAGACGATTGCACAAAACATGAATAGTTTAAATGTATCTTGAACTTTTATAAGATGTTTGCCTTTAAATTCCATAACTAAACAACAAAACACACATTCTCTTTTTGATGGACATACAGATTAAAGGACATGATAAATGTTTCAGGAGGACAAAATCTTATCAATTGCTCGAAATATTTACTGTGGTGAAATGACATGTATAGGGTACTTGTGAAAAATGAAATAAATACTTGAACTATTTCAAACCAATATACATAAATAAATCATTGTTTAGTGTTTAATTTGTCCTTATCTGAAGATTAGCATATTGACGATACCTTTGGTAATATTAAATGGCAATGTTGGTGAGAACTATAAATAGGCTACTTTTTATAGTAGGCCTATTGTTTCTATTAAATCTATTGCATTTCTGAGTGTAAAAGAACAGCATAGACTAACTGTTAATGCTGCTTCAGGCATTCATTTTTTGTTTTGTTTTTCCGATGACGTATATACAATACGTGCGCCTCCGAGCTATCGGAGCTATCATATAAACCATGATGGGCAATATTGTTATTATGGAAGCTATTGTTCCATATGGATTCATTTTGTGTGGGATATCCCTACCACAATAATAATGCTAGAGAAATCCTTGACACAAAGACGATCTTCACTGCATTGCCTTGACAGAAATTCCTCACATCATACGTCATGTTTAATAAGCTTTTCCATTTCACACTTTTACTTTTATTACTCAAAAATTTAACACTGCAAAAAACTCACACATGATTTAGTGTATTACTTAAATGTAAACGGACACATGAATAATTTGCTATACTAATGATAATTGATAAGTTATATATCTTCTTCTGTTATTTTTATCTGTGAATTTATTTCATCATCGGACTGGCATAGAGTTTATGTTTCATATATGTTCAATCTTGTCGCTGATAGAATTACTGTGTTGGCAACTGCTGCTTTACTTTTGCTTTCTTTTTGGCAAAATTGTTTATGTGCGATGCTAGAGGCAGCTGCTTTATTACTGTTTGCCGTAGCCTATAGTATATCACAAGTGTTGTAAAATAGCTTAACACTAAAAGATGGGTTAGTCTAAATTATGTAAACTGGGTTGATAGACGCCCATAAATAATTTGTTTAGAAAAATTATAGAATTGCCTACTTTTGGGTTTTTGAAGCTAATAAATTATGAAGCTGTCGAAGCATATTATTATTATTATATTATCTTATTTTTGTTTGCTTGTCTTCAGACGACTTCATAAAAGCCCTTTATCTTACTGTTAGTAGATCTGGATTTTTCATTTGATATGTTCGCATTATGCTGAGCCATGCAGATTGAGCTGCGTATTATTTTAAATTTTTTATTATTACTTATTTGGAAAGAGCTGTATGTGTTTACTCCAATGCCGTATGCGCTTTCCTGTCATGTGTGAGTGCGTGTGTGCCTGTGTTCTCTTACGAGAGGTTCTCTCGTATTGCGTAAGCTAGCTTACGCTGCGGGAAAGTCTCCTTTCTCGAGATACTGAAGCCAAAAATTATCCTTAATTTTTTTAAACCTTGTCAACGCAGTGCGGCAGCCTGCAGACCTAGGGCAGGCGAATCGCGTGCCCATTGGCTGCTCTGCGGCAACTGCAGCAGCCTATGGCTGAGCCTTGCGCGTGACGTCACGTCCAATGAGCGCGCTTGGCGCGCTTAATGCGTCACAGCCCGACATTAGGGGTGTGGCCTAGCGTATATAAGCAAGGAACAGAGGCTGCTTCACTGATTTCTGTCTCTTCGGCGAAGCTCTTCGCATCGCTGATCTCCGAGGAAGCCGCCGTCGAATCAAGCGACCAGCACGCCGAGGATTTCAGCCTGAGGACGCCGGCCGCTCGCCGCCTTCAGCCTTCCCTGCCTGCTGCGCCATCCGGCATATATATCCTTTTCTTGCTCTGTGTTGTGTGTTTGTGTGTCCGCCGCGACACACTTGCATCTAAAAGAGCGCGAGGCGTTGTTGCAAATGCCTCGCACATCCTGTGGCTCGTGCAGAGCCGCGCTCAGCGACGGAGACCGCCACGTGGTGTGCGCTCTCTGCCTGGGCTTCGACCACGCAGTTCGCGCTCTCTCCGAGGGCGGCTGCGAACAGTGTGAGGAGTTACCGATGTCGACCCTACGGGCTCGACTCGCTAAATTTGAAGAACCTCCACCTTCTCCGGCCACTTCTTCCAGGCCACGTAAGAAGAAACGTCGCTCCCAAAGGCCGCCGGAACTGGACGCTACAGCTGAGTGCTCGCCGGAACCTCTCCCGCGAGCCTCGATCTCTCCTTCCCCCCCACCCTTCACCGACGCGCAGCGGCCGGCCTCTGCCCGCACTGCCGTCGTCCTGGGGGATGATGCAGATGATGCCGCTGACAGCTGCTCTCTGCTCGCGTCTGACAGCGAGGAGTGGTCGGGCTCTCACCGCTCCGCCCCCTCGACTTTGGAGTCTTCCAGATCCCGCGCTAGTGTTGACGCGGAGCTTCTCCGCCTCCTCACTCAAGCGGTCGAGAGAATGGGACTGGATTGGTCCCCACCCAAGGAGCCGGAGCCCAATCGCCTTGACGGGTGTTTTCTACCTAGCCGCCGCCCTGCGCCTGCCTCTAGGTCAGCACCCTTCCTGCCTGAGCTCCACGCCGAGCTCTCTAAATCCTGGAACGCTCCGTTCTCCACCAGACTCCGCTCGCCAGTCTCCTCGGCTCTCTCCCAGGTGGACGGAGCCGCCGAGAACGGCTATAACGGTATCCCCGCCGTTGAGGATGCTGTGGCAACGCACCTTTGCCCGCCGTCTGCTAGATGGCGCTCAAAGTCTGCCCTGCCGTCTAAAGCCTGCAGGACCACCTCAGCTCTCGCCGGCCGCGCTTTCGCCGCCTCCGGCCAGGCTGCTTCCGCCCTGCACTCAATGGCCATTCTTCAGATCCTTCAAGCCGACCTCCTCCGTGAACTGGACGAGAAGGGCTCGGATCAGTCTGCCTTAACCGATCTGCGCAGCGCTACGGATCTTGCGCTACGCGCTACCAAGACCGCTGCTCAAGCCATCGGCAGATCCATGGCCGCGCTCACCGTCATCGACAGACACCTTTGTGTTGACGCTCGCGGACATGAGTGAGTCAGAGCGCGCTGTATTTCTGAACGCACCACTCTCGCCCACCGGCCTCTTTGGCCCTGCGGTCAGCGGAATTGTGGAGCGGTTCTCTGAAGTGCAGAAGGCGTCGCAGGCGATGAACCTCTTCCTGCCCCGCCGTTCGAGCCCAGCCACAGGCCGCCCTCAAACTCAGCCTCCTGTGCGCAGCTCTAACCAGCGCTCTTCCAGGCCTCCCAGCGCTTCGCAGCGACGCCAGGGCAGTCGCCCCAGGTCGTGCTCGACCTGCCGTCACAGACCGCCGCCCCCACGGGGCCCGCGGCCCAAGATCGCGTTGAAGCCCGAGCCCGCGAAGTCCTCCTAGCATCCGCAAGGAGGAAAAGATGGTTGAGTCCCGCTACGGCCGGACCGCCATCAAAACGTACAGCTCTGTCAGTCCCCTATGTTCAGGCTACTGCAGCAGCACACACCGCAGCCAACGAGCCAGTATTAACACTCGCTCGCCTGCACACAAACGCCGTTTTCACGGCGACCCAGATAAATCTCAAAAAGAGTATAAGTGCTTTAAGTGTAGAAAATGTGCCCACACCCATGTGCTCACTGCTTCACACAAGTACAATCCCCATGGTAACGCGCCCAGAGCGCTCTCTCATAAAGCGGCCTCACACCGCTCGAGTACTAAATGTAGTAAATGTGCCCACACTTCCGTGCTCACACCTACTCGCTGCTCGCTCTGTCACTCAGTTACCTCAAGTTGCTACGGCTCAAGCCGCAGGGGTATTAAGTGTAGAAAAAGTGCCCACTCCCGTGTGCTCACTGCCTCACACAGACCAGGTTCCCATGGCAACGCGTCCAGAGCGCTATCTCTTAAAGCGGAAACTTTCCGCTCGAGCATCAAGTGTAGAAAATGTGCCCACAGCCTTGTGCTCACACCTGCCCACTACCCGCTCTGCCAGACAGGTTGCAAACCTCATAAAGCCCCCAAACACTGGCCGTGTCATAAGTGCAAATCCCGCGCCAGCTCACGAGCACGCGCACCCACTTTCAGACACCATAATCCCCACGCCGCTCTCGCGCCTGGGTTATTTGACAGCAGTTCACGCTCCATCGTCCGAGATCGAGCTACTAAAATCTGCACAGTCGGCCAGCCCTGTTCTTCTGCCCTCGTGTCCGAGCATCGGCGGCGCGCGCGCCGCCCCATCTTCTCTGATACAGGTTCCCCATCCCGCGCAACGCGGCGATCTGAACCCAGAGACCATTCGACCCCTAGCTATGCATGCAAAGGCATGGGAGGCTATTCAGGGCGCGTCAGAATGGGTGCTCAACACCATAAGACACGGTTATGCGCTCCAATTTGCTCGTCGCCCTCCGCGTTTTCTAGCGCAGACGGAAACGAAAGTGAGTTTGGAAACAGCACATCTGCTTCAAGCAGAAATAGCAAAGCTGCTGTGTAAAGGGGCCATAGAACAGGTTCATCCTTCCTTGAGCGAGTCAGGCTTTTACAGCCGTTACTTCCTCGTTCCCAAGAAGGACGGAGCATTAAGACCTATTTTAGATCTGAGACATCTGAACAAGGCTCTCATGAGACGGCCGTTCAGGATGATTACAACCAGACAGATCCTTGCGCAAATTCGCCCAGGAGACTGGTTTATCTCTCTCGATCTGAAAGACGCGTATTTCCAGATCCAGATAACTCCCCGTCACAGGCCATTCTTGAGATTCGCCTTCGACGGTCGAGCTTATCAAAACACAGTCCTGCCGTTCAGCCTGTCTTTAGCACCCCGTACATTTACGAAATGCATGGACACGGCTCTCGCTCCCCTGAGGAGTCAGGGAATGCGAATTCTGAACTATCTGGACGATTGGCTCGTTCTAGCGCAGTCAGAGACAGAACTTGTGTCTCACAGAACAGCGCTACTCGACCACCTGGAGGGTCTGGGTCTAGCGGTCAACTGGACCAAGAGCTCGCTCTCGCCCCGGCAGTCGATTTCCTTTCTCGGAATAGAACTAGACTCGGTGGCGATGACGGCCAGATTGTCGGAGCAGCGCGCGCGCCGCATCCAGCGCCTCGCTGCATCCTTCAAGGAAGGCAACCGGGTTCCCCTGAAAGCATTTCAGCGCATTCTGGGGCATATGGCCTCAGCTGCAGCAGTGCTTCAGCTGGGTTTACTGCGCATGCGCCCGCTTCAACGCTGGCTGAGAACGCGCGTATCCCATCGAGCCTGGGCGACCGGCGGCTCGCTAATCAGAGTGACTCAGGTCTGTGTCTCAGCCCTGCAGCCCTGGCTAGCAGCCGAATGGTATCACACGGGAGTGAATATGGGAGTGGTTTCACACCGGAAAGTTGTCTCAACAGACGCGTCCAACCTAGGTTGGGGAGCGCTCTTCGAAGGCAGACCGGTCTATGGCCACTGGTCAGACCAGGAGAATCTCCTACACATAAACTGTCTAGAGATGCTCGCGGTCGAGAAAGCGCTCATGCACTTCCTCCCATTCCTCCATGGTCACCATGTTCTAGTCCGCACGGACAACACTTCAGTAGTGGCCTATGTGAACCGCCAGGGCGGTGTCAGATCAAAGCAACTCTGCGCCCTGACGGAACGCCTCCTCGTATGGGCTCAGCACTCTCTGCGCTCTCTGAGAGCATCGCATGTGCCTGGCCATCTGAACGAGGGCCCCGACAGACTGTCCAGGGACAACGTTCCCCCTGGGGAGTGGTCTCTACACCCCCAAACAGTCCAGTCGCTGTGGCGCCGCTTTGGCAGAGCGAAAGTCGACCTCTTTGCGTCAAAAGACAACGCACACTGCCCAGTATTCTTTTCAAAGAGCGAGGACGTGCTGGCCCAGTCTTGGCCCAGCGGCCCGCTATATGCGTTTCCACCGGTCTCTCTGCTGCCTCAGGTCATCGAGAGAGTCAGGAAAGCGCGCCACACAGTGCTCCTCATAGCCCCGTTCTGGGAGAACCAAGCTTGGTTCCCGGAACTCATACAATTGGCAGACTCAGCCCCCTGGCCGATTCCGGTGCGGAGAGACCTTCTCTCTCAAGCCCGCGGCTCGATTTGGCATCCCCACCCAGAGCACTGGTCTCTGCATGCGTGGAGCCTCAACAATTACATGCTGATCTACCAGAAGGGGTGATGAACACGATCATACAATCTAGAGCCCCCTCCACGAGGCGGCTCTACACGTCTAAATGGTCGGTGTTTAACAAATGGTGCACTACAAGAGGGCTCAATCCACAGACATGTGGGGTCTCGCAAGTATTGTGCTTCCTTCAAGAGCTACTGGACGCGGGCAGGTCCCCCTCCACGCTCAAAGTCTATGTCGCAGCCATTTCAGCGCTCTCTGTCTCAGAGCCGGGCCGCGCATTAGGAAGGAACGAGTTTGTCATCCGCTTCCTTAGAGGAGCGAGGAGGATGAACCCCCCGCGACCCCCTTCGGTTCCTATGTGGGATCTTTCACTGGTCTTAGACGCACTGAAAGCACATCCCTTTGAACCCTTAGAAACTGTGGATATGAAATACCTCACGCTCAAAACCGTTTTTCTGATAGCACTGTCTTCAGTAAAACGTGTGGGAGACCTTCACGCGTTATCCACTAACGCTGCGTGCCTCGAGTTCGGACCCAATGACTCTAAAGTTATTCTCAGACCGAGGCATGGGTACGTCCCCAAAATTTTGGGCACTCCCTTCAGAGCGCAGGTCATTTCCCTTTCAGCCCTGCCGGATGCTGGCTGCGAGGCAGATAGTAATCTCCTCTGCCCAGTTAGGGCGCTGAGAAGCTATATTTCACGCTCCGCCGCCTTCAGGCGTTCAGAGCAGCTCTTTGTTTCGTTTGGTGGGCGCACCAAGGGTCTCGCCGCCTCGAAACACACCCTGTCCAGATGGATAGTTGATGCTATCGCAGCTGCTTACGCATCTAAAAACCTGCAGTGCCCTTTGGGCATTCGGGCACACTCCACCAGAGGCATGGCCTCATCGTGGGCGTGGTCCAGTGGGATTCCCATTCATGACATTTGTGCAGCGGCAGGCTGGGCCTCCCCCTCCACATTTGTTAGGTTTTACAACCTGGAAGTTCCCGCTTTGCAGGCCAAAGTGTTATCAGTCTAAGTCTCGCGTAAGCCAGCCCACTGTCTGTGCGCGGGCTACGCTGCTGATTTAGCTCTACTGGTTGAGCTACACTATGTGGGAAGTGTTAGTTGGACCGGCTGTGCCGCTCCCTGCCCCATATTATGTGCTTGTGTACTGTGGTATCTTGGCCGCCCAGCTCCGCTTCGCGTTCCCTGGGCTCCCCATGGGATTCATTCAGGATGCTGGGCGCGCGCACGGCGTTGACAAGGGTGTTCCCGCAGCGTAAGCTAGCTTACGCAATACGAGAGAACCTCTCGTAAGAGAACGTACTCGGTTACTAACGTAACCTCTGTTCTCTCTAGAGAGGGAACGAGTATTGCGTAACCCGCCGTGCTCTCGCCACGAGCTCATTTCGCTTCATGCGACAGAAACCAGCGAAGCAGCCTCTGTTCCTTGCTTATATACGCTAGGCCACACCCCTAATGTCGGGCTGTGACGCATTAAGCGCGCCAAGCGCGCTCATTGGACGTGACGTCACGCGCAAGGCTCAGCCATAGGCTGCTGCAGTTGCCGCAGAGCAGCCAATGGGCACGCGATTCGCCTGCCCTAGGTCTGCAGGCTGCCGCACTGCGTTGACAAGGTTTAAAAAAATTAAGGATAATTTTTGGCTTCAGTATCTCGAGAAAGGAGACTTTCCCGCAGCGTAAGCTAGCTTACGCAATACGAGAGAACCTCTCGTAAGAGAACAGAGGTTACGTTAGTAACCGAGTACGTTTGTGTTTATTGCTCTCCTTCTGCCTCTCTCTCCACCTATTCCGTCTGCAATATACCTCAATCTGCGATGATGATGCTTTATGTGCATTCTTACTGCCAGATTATACACATACTTATTCAGTTACTTTGGAACAATGAATTGTGCTAAAGGGCTGTATGTTATTCATTTGAACATTACACTGTAAAAAATGAATCATGAGTCTTGTAATTTTCATTAAAAAAATTGAGGTGATCATTAAAAATATTATGTATATTTCATTAAGAAAATTGTGGTTCAGTGTTTATTAGAAAATATTGAGAACATTTCACTAATAAAACCAAGAGATGCGTTTTCCTATTTTTTAAGGCTTGAATTGAGGAACTGATAAACCTCATAAAATTAAGGAAAAGGGGCTACCTATTTATTTTAAGAGAATTAGCTCATTTATGCGGTTTTATTTAGAGACGCCATTGTTTGTTCCCAGCATGCTTTGCACATGGCTGGAAATGGAGAGTAAATCTTGAAATGAAGTGTTATTTCATGTGTTTTTGAGTAAAGGGAAACATCTGTTAATGTTTAATGTTCAGGTATGTTTGACATTTGAAAGAGTTTCTATTATGTTAAAGTTTTGATCGTTACCATTGTGCAGAAGAGTAGGGCTTATGGTTAGGTTGTGAATAACTGCATTTTTTAAATATTCTGAAGCATATTGTTACATATATGTAGCAATAACTCTGCTAGTGATAGTGCCTGCAGTAGCAAGATTGATTCTGTACTGTCCTAGCAGCATACAGTCTTTTTATAAAACAATATATCTCAAAGTTAAATATAAACAGGTCATATCCATTAACTTAAGAATAAAAAATATTTCAAATAAAAAAGCACATTTCACAAAAAAATTGTAATTCATTATGTCATAGACTAAATAAATTAGGGCATTTTACATGATTTATTCAGGTAGATTCCATGAATGAAATCAAGCTTTAACTACTCAAAAATATTATGTGCAATATTGTTACCATAATTTTTTTTAAGTAAATAGCAGTAACATTTTTTACAGTGTAGGAGTTTGCCACCGAAAATGGATTTATTGAGAGCCTGGCTTACCTATAATAAACCCCATGTAATTACTTTGTCTGAAACTTGGCTAAACAGCCATATTTCTGATGATGATGTCAAACTTGACAATTATGTTCTATTTAGGAATGATAGAGGTTCAAGAGGTGGGGGCCTCTTAATATAGACTGCAGAACTTGTTCTTCCAAATGAGTATCCCCGGCATTTTGAAGGCCTTTTTGACAAAATCATTTTTCATGAAAACAAACGATTAATCATTGGAAATATTTATAAACCTCCATCTGCGCCAGCAGAAACTACTGATTGTATTTTGTCAACCATTAATTCTTTAGACTGCAAATGTGAAAAGATTATATTAGGTGACTTCAATTCTAATTGGCTAGATCGCTCCTCTCAAAAAGATCGCAATCTCTTTAACAGTATAAATCTAACTCAACTTATAACTGAACCTACTAGAGTCGGTCCCAGTTCCTCTTCTTTGCTTGACTGGATTCTAGTCTCCCACCCTGACAGGATTTTACAATCTGGGGTTTTACCGGATTCTTTTAGTGACCATTCTATGTTTTTTTTGTATTTGGAAAATTAAAGTGCCTCGTCTTCCTCCTAAATTGATTAAAGTAAGACAATTTAATAAAATTAACCCTGAACTCTTCATACAGGATATATTAAATATAAACTGGGAGAGATTTCAATTAATTCCATCTGTGGAAGATGCTTGGAATTTTTTTTATACCGAGTTTTTTGAGATTATTAACAAGCATGCTCCTTGGATATCAATTAAGGTCAAGGGTGGACATCTACCTTGGATCAAGGGAGATCTCATATACTTATTCAAACAAAGAGACAAGGCCTGGAAAAAATACCGTAACACAAAGGACTCTACTGACTGGAATGTATATAAGGAGTTAAGAAATAAATGTAAAACCAATACAAGAAATGCTAAAGCAAATTACTATAAGGATTGCTTATCAACTGATTTTAAGAACCCGAAGAAATTTTGGAAGAGAATCAATGATATAACCAATAAATCTACTAAAAGCTCTACAACACATATTAGATTAAACAATCAAACTGTGAGTGAACCTTTATTAATTGCAGAAGCATTCAGCCAGCACTTTTCTACAATTGGCAGCTCTCTGTCTGGTTACACTTACTCTGGTCTTACATCGACTCAGAATAGGTGTAGCAGCTCCTTTTGTTTTAAAACTATTTTTCCAACTGATGTTCAGCGGGTTATTGATAGTCTAAGTTCTGGATGCAATGCTGGTCCAGATGGTCTGGAAATTAAGTTCTTTAAACTTGCCTCTCATGTTTTGTCATTTCCACTGGCTGACTTATTTAATTTATCTTTAGCATTTTGTGAAACACCCATATCATGGAAAAGTGCTAGACTAATCCCTCTTCATAAAGGAGGTGACACTTCAGACACCAATAATTATAGACCAATCTCTATTATCAATAGTATAGCAAAAATATTTGAAAAACGAATATTTAATCAATTATCTACATATCTTACAGACTACAATATATTATCTCCATATCAATCAGGTTTTCGACCTAGCCATTCAACCACCACTGCTCTTTTAAAAATTTACAAATGATATATTGTCAGCAGCTGACAGCAATATGCTTACGGGTGCTATATTTATTGATCTTTCAAAAGCATTTGATATGGTTGATCATTATCTTCTTTTAGATAAATTGTATGCCATTGGTCTTTCTTCAAACTCTTTATTATTTTTTAATTCATTTCTTCATAATAGAAGTCAGTGTGTTTCCTTTCTAGGAAGTCAATCAGATTTCAAGATCATTGATAAAGGTGTTCCACAGGGCTCATCCTTAGGTCCTCTCTTGTTCTCAATCTTTATTAATGATCTTTCTCAAATCTGTTCTGATTGTCAAATTCATTTATATGCAGATGACACTGTATTATACTTTTCCAGCTCTGATATTTCACAAATTCAGTACTCTTCACAATCTGATTTCAGTCTGGTTCAAGGTTGGCTTTCCTCAAACAAGCTTTTGTTGAACAAGAGAAAATCATTTAATATGTTGTTTTGCACTCGACCTAACCCTTCGCTGTTAAGTAACTGGTCTATTAGCCTTCTTGATGGAACAGCAATAGATAAAATTGAAGAACTTAAATATCTAGGCCTCTGGCTTGATTCCCAGCTATCTTTTAAATTTCATATTAATTCGATCACTAAGAAAATATTTGGGTGTCTGAAATCACTTTATCGTTCTGCTGACTGCTTCTCACAAGAAGTCCGGAAAAGAATCATAACACAACTAATATTCCCAATACTGGACTATGCTGATGTGATTTATGGTAACACCTTTGAAACAAATCTCTATCCTCTTAATGTATTATATAATAGTCTTTGCAGATTTGTGCTCAGGTGTCCTTATAGAACCCATCACTGTCTAATGTACGAGTCCTTGAACTGGCCAGCCCCGAAGTCCAGAAGGCAACTCCATTGGTTAACACTTATTTTCAAATGTATTCATTTTAATTTTCCTTCATATCTGAAAGATCTTTTAATCCCTTTCAGCTCTCAATATAGCCTAAGGCACTTGGACCAACTGTTTCTAGTTACACCTAGAATCAGTAAAGAAATTGGTCGTCGTGCATTCAAATATAAAGCTCCATCAGATTGGAATAACCTTCCTTCTTCACTTAGGTCAATCACTTCTTTTCATATCTTGAAATTATTTCTAATCACGCATTTTCAAACATCCTGTTTTTGTTTCTGAACTGTTTTAGGACTCACAGTACTCACTGTCCAGTGTACCGTA
Source organism: Rutilus rutilus (assembly GCF_951802725.1). Taxonomy (NCBI): domain Eukaryota; kingdom Metazoa; phylum Chordata; class Actinopteri; order Cypriniformes; family Leuciscidae; genus Rutilus; species Rutilus rutilus. Next base: position 26,126,297 of record NC_140218.1, read on the forward strand.
TATATTTTGTGTACAAATATGTATTGTATTCTTTATTTGTGCATGCAAGCAGATGTATTTATAAGGGGGTGTATAGTATGCTTATGTGTACAAATGTCTACTTCTATTTTTCGCAGAGGGATTTTTTAATTTATTTATTTTTTTAATTTATTTACTTATTTATTCATGGGGGGCTAGTTTCGGGGAGCATTGTTGGAGAGTATGTGAGTGTGTGTATGTCTTTGTGCTTATGTGTTTGAAATTATCTTTAATATCTTGTATTGTTCGTTATTATTGTAAGGACCCCCTTGAAAATGAGATGGTACATCTCAAAGGGCTATCCTTGAAATAAAGAATAAAGAATAAAGAATATTTCTCAAGATTGATTATATTTTTAAAGAGAACTGTCTGTTCTTTGGACTTTTTCACTACAAAATAAGTTGCTTTTAATTTAGACAGTTTGCTTGACTTCCTAAATCAGTTCAGAAGTGAAACACAATTTAGGTGCACATGACTTTTTATTATGATTTTTTTTATTATTATTCTTTTTATTTATTTATTTTATAAATACTGTTTCCAATAAACAAATGATAAATTAACATTTTTGGAGTTATCTATTCATGATACCGTTTGAAAGTTTGGGATCGGAAAGACTTTAGAAACAAGAAACTCCTCTGTTCACCAATGCTGCAATTATTTAATCAAAAATACAATAAAACAGTAATATTGGGAAATATTATTACAGTTTAAAATAAATGTTTTCTATATCATAACATGCTGACTTGATGCTCAAGAAACATTTCTGATTACCAATGTTGAAAACAGTTGTGCAGCTTATGTTTCAGATGAATAATACAATTTCAGATAAAATATTTTCACGGTGGTAACCTTGGTTCCCTGAAGAGGGAAACTCGGGCTGTGTCGATTGACGCTTTGGGAATGTTTATACCCACACAGCCATAATGACAAGTGTCTGTCTAGTGTGAAATCAATGAGAAAAGCACTAAGACGAGAGCACCTGGCCCCCTGGTGTAGAGCTCAAGTTAGGTTAGGGTTAGAGCCCGATATTGGTAAACCATTTTCTGTGTTGTGGAAGGATGGACACATGAAGTATGCGTCCTTGAGATCTATCGTGACAAACCAGTCCTTGGATCTGATCTGTGACATGATCTGTCTCAGCAGGGCTGGACTGGGACAAATAAAATTGGCCCAGACTGTCCCATTACATATGATCCTAAACACCATCCATCTTTGCACACTCTTGAATATACCAACTCATATTCCTTAAAACCACTAATGCCATGTAGTGAGTGAGAAGGAACAAGTGAAAGTTAACAGATGAAATAACAAAAACAAATTGTCATTTATGAAAACAATTGAACTATACTCCACAGTGATGAATCCTAAAACATTGGCATAGCAATACCTGTCACAAACACAGAAAGAGACAGACAGGTTTAAGTGAACACAGTGTTTATTAAAAGCAGAGTGGTGGTGGAATGACGGGAACAGGACGATGGTGAGAGGATGGTGACTTGAAGACTGATGATGGTGACTTAGCTGGCGTTGACTGAAGTGGATATCTGTGCAGGTGACGAGTGAACACGAAGACCAATCACAACCACAACCTCCACCAGCTCCTCGTATCCAGGATTGGATTACTGTAATTCTTTATATGCAGGAATATCCCAGTTTTCTATTACCAGGCTTCAAATGGTTCAAAACGCTGCAGCCAGATTTCTAACTGGGGTTTTCAAACATGAATATATAACTCCTATTTTAATGTCTCTTAACTGGTTGCTGGTGCGTCATAAATTGATTTTAAAATATTGTTGTTTGTTTTCAAATCCTTAAATGGTCTTGCACCCTCTTACCTATCTGAACTTTGAAGTTTGAACGTGCCCGGTAGGTGTCTACGGTCCACAAGCAGTTATAATCTGTCCCAGCCACATTCACGATTTAAGTCGAGAGGGGATCTTGCTTTCACAGTTGTCGGTCTATGGCATAGCCTCCCCTTATCCTTGAGTTCCATGTCCTCTTTACATGAGTTTAAATTTAAGCTGAAGTTTTATCTTTTTGACCGAGTATTTCACTAAATCTCAATTATGGTTTTATTACATTATGTGTTAATGGTTTATTTAGCTCCTTCTTTCATGTTTCCTGGACTTTTACCTTGTAAAGCACAGTGGTCAACTTCTGTTGTGTTTATTTGTGCCATATAAATAAAATTAAATGAAAACCGAATGAATCCAGGAGAGTGAGGTGGCGAGTCCTCAACATCCCCCGCCTTGATGCTTACAACATCTAACTCCTCAGAGCTAGATGATAATTGTGGCACCGGTGCCTCTAACGTCTCCTCACCCTTTTGGACTGATTTCACACGTGCTTCACCACATAGAGTCAATCAATGCAGCGCAAGTTAAATCTTTTGTAACATTTTAATTGTCTTTACTGTCACCTTTGATCAATTTAATGTATCCTTATTGAATAAAAGGTAATTTCTTGTAAAAAAAAAAAAAAAAAAAAAAGCCTTAGTGACCCTAAACATTTGATTGGTGTATATATAAAAACAGGCCTATATCTAACAGTAATGATAACATATATTACAAAATATATAAGAAGAATTGTATAATTTAAAAATGTTTTGTTTTTATTATTGTTTCTATTTGCATCAAATGTTTTTATGATCTTCAACTGAAGTGAAAGATTCAGCCATTGTAGCCTACACTTCAACCTACACGTCTTCTCCAGAGCATTATAGTCCAGTAAAAAAGCAGCTGCAGTGTGAATGCCACTGCTAGAACTGCATTGTGTTTGCTTGTTTTGTTTAGGATTTGTTTATTCTATGGAAAGGTCACATTCAGCATATAAGTGTTTATATCATCCCACCTTAAATTCACCTTTTCTTTGAACCATGGAGAAAAGCATGTGCATATCTGTAATAATCTGAAATGACTTATTGTGACCATTGTGGCTCCTGGCCGTAAATCATTTAGGTATAGGGCAGATTCTGGGTTCTTAGCAACAGTTTACGATAAACATTACTGTAATCACTGAACACACGCAGAACACTTTTGGCAGAGGTTGTGTTATCTAGCCTGAGGGTTGCACTCTAATTTTGATTGACAGGCTTCAAAGGGATAGTTCACCCGAAAAACCTTCTTTCTTTTTTGGACCACAAAAGGAGAATTTAAAAAGAATGCCCGGCTCGTGCTCATCCATATAGCCTTTTTTAAAAAGCTTGATGCTGGCTGCTATTCACTGCCATCATATGGATGAGCATGAGCATGAGCAGGACATTTTTTTTTTTTTTTAATTCCTTTTGTGGTCCATAAAAGAAAGAAGGGCATACGGCATTAGAACAACACCAGGGTGAGTAAATGATGACTTTATTTTCATCTTAGGGTGAACTATCCCTTTAAGTTCACACAACACATGCATACAACGCTAGAATTGCCTTAATATTTATTGCTTTTAAATTTTGTTTTAAAATATTACAAGTTGTGGCGGAATTTCAGTGAGGAAAAGCAAATCAAATCTCAAACATAAAACTAACACAACATATAAAGGCTTTTCACATGAGCATGTTTAAACTAAAGGATTGATACTTTTAATTAATTTTGATGCGCTACTCCACATAGGAAGAATAGACATGCAAACTAGTTACTGACCTGGTGCAGGCACAGCTGAAGCGAATTGATTTCATCTTGGTCTGGAGCGAGGTTTACCCCAGCAAACACAGAACGTTCCCCTGAATTTAGTATTTGGTTTCCATTTGTTTTGTTTTTTTTAAACCGAATAATAACGTTCTTTATAGGTTTTATTATTATAAAAAAAATTTCAATAAAATAACGTTCCTAAAACGTTGCAGGGAAGTTATTTTTAAATAACCTAAAAATAACTTATAACCATTAGGGAACCTTCTGTAGGCTATTTTTATTTTGCAACCATGGAGACAAGGAAGTATTGTTGCACTCAGATGAAGGCTAGTTGTAAGTCCAGGTGCGTGAAAACCAATAAAATGTAGAAGAGACTGTAGATGGTTCGCACTCTGAAAAAACTAGACAAAGTCTTTAACAAAAAGAATCAATTATTTTAATAGAGCAAGAGCAGACGTTTCAGTCTGTATTTTGCAACCATAAAATAACATTCCCAGACCGTTGCAGGGAGGTTATTTTTAAATAACCTAAAAATAACTTATACAGAATGTTCCCTAATGGCTAGTTTTAGGTTATTATTTTGCATAAGGGTATTTATAGGCTATTTTTAAACAACCTAAAAATAACTTATACAGTTCCATAATGGCTATTTTTAGGTTATTATTTAATAATCATGTAAAATAACCAATTAAAACGTACATATGGCCTAGCCTATACAGAGCTTTAAAATTAGAAAATTTAAATGAGATCAATCAACGCTTTATAATGATCAGATAAATCCAACTTTATAAGTAAAATATTAAGCCAGGGTGCCGGATAGTGTAAAAAGCACAGAAATCATAAATTTGTGGGTTTGTTTGTTTCTATCTTCATTTACTGCACGCCTCTGATCTGCATGCGCTTCTCATCACACGCTTTCTTCTGTCTTCCTCAGAAAACCATGCATTCGCGTACTTTAAAAATGAAATGTCATTTTGTTTTACTGGCTGACTGACTAACTTTCATTTATCGATCTCTTTACTGAATAATTACTTATAATTATGTGAGAGTAAATAGGATTTGGCTAACGACGTTGTGTCTCATTCCCTGTTCTCAGGGAACAGAGGTTACAGTCGTAACCTAGACGTTCCCTTTCGAAAGGGAACTTGCACTGCATCGATGACGCTATGTCGCTGTGCTGGATCACCTCCCTCAGATCCCTCCTCTTCCTTGAGTCGCGCCTGCTCCTGCTCCTGCTCTCTCGGGCTGGGTGCCAGCAGAGCACTTGGGTGAGCTGCTGGACGAGGATGTCTTATCACTAACATCCTCTGATCCAGCAGCTCACCCTTGTGAGCTTCTGGTGGGTGTGAGAGAGAAACACCTCTCTCAAACTCATCAGCGAGCTCCATCTGGGAACCCCATGATCCACACACTTCTTGAAACGCTTATCACTTGCCATAATTGTTCTTGCCTTTTTCAGGTGATTGCAAATCAGACAAAACAGTCCCTGAAGACGAAAAGAGGATGGCATGTTCTCTAGGTGCCCCTTTTATACTTCCGGGTCGCACTAGTAAGTATAAATTCGCCAGTCAAATTCGATTGTCGTGATTGGACAGCTTTTCAGACACCGGTTCACGTCGAGGGCGTTCCCCATAGCGTCATCAACGCAGTGTGAGTTCCCTTTCGAAAGGGAACATGATGTTAATTGAGAAGTTTTTGTTTAGGCTACGGACCAAAAGAAGCATGTCCCGATAAACTATACAATTCAGTGGTAAGAAATACATAGGCTACTTATATTCTACTTTAAGTCAAATAATTGTTTATTCATTCAACCATTGAACCATATTGCAAGTTATTGTTATGGTGCTGAAGAAATGTAAAACCCCATGAAATATAGTAAATCTTACATAGACATTGACAAATTTAATCTTATATTTAATCTTATTTAATCTTCCATATGGTTAATGTGCTCAGATTATTATTTTTTTATTAATTAAACGGTAAATAAATACAAGATATGGTTTGTTTAATAGGGAGACCAGGGAGTGTTGTAACTCAGGCTCAGTTGTAACTGTCAGTTTGAGAAGTCAGAAAAGAGCTATGGTGATGCCATCAATATCATACAATCGCTTTACTTTTTTTCGACATGAGAAGTGGTATGTTACTGTGAGCAATATTGTACAATTTATTAACAAAAGAAATGGAACATTTTCAGGAAAGTAAAAAAGATCAGATTATTTTTTGCCTATAGGGTTAGGGTTAGGGTTAGGGTTAGCAATCATTGAATTGTAGATGTAGTTCTCTTACGAGAGATACTCTCGTACTGCGTAGAATACGCTAGGGGAAAATCCTTTTCCACGAGAATACTGAAGCCAAAAAATTATCCTTAATTTTCTATTAATGTAAAACGCGTTGCGGCAGCATACAGACATAGCTGCTTAAGCCTATCGAGCGAGACCTAGAGTGACGTCAGACCCAATGAGGGCGCTTCGCGCCCTCTGCGTCACGTCCCGCCGAAACGGGCGTGGCTTAGGTCTATAAATTCCGCTCGCAGGCTTCATATCTCTGATTTTTCATCCTTCAGCGAAGCAACTCACATCGCTGGATCCGAGAAGAAGCCGCGCTGTTGAAGAAGCACTTCAGCGGGACGAGTCGACGAAGCTGCTGGCCGCGCCGCCTTCATCGCCTTCCTGCTGCGCTATCCAGCGCCTATATCCTTTCTCTGCACTGTGTGTGTGTGTTCGCCGGCGCGACACACACTATCTAAAAGAGCTGCGTCTTTTTCAAGATGCCTTCCTGCGGCTCCTGCAAAGCCGCACTCAGCGACGGGAACCGCCATGTCATATGCGCTTCCTGCCTGGGTCAAGATCACGCAGCTCTCGCGCTCGCTGACGGCGGCTGCCCTCACTGCGAGCTGTTGCCATTAGCGACTCTGAGGACTCGCTTGGCACTATTCAGCGAGACTGCGCCCACACCTGCTGTTGTGCCGCGGCGTAAAAAGCGCCGCGCTCAGCGAATCCCGGAGCCCTCTCCCAGCCGCCAAAGCTCGTCGGTGCGCCCGCCTGCTTCTCCGGTTTCATCAGCTTCACTTCCGGACGGACAGCGGCCGCGGTCTGCCGCCGCTTCTGTCGATGACGCTGATGAGATCGACGTGCTGCTGCGAGAGGGGGATTCCTGCTCTCTCCTAGCATCAGGCAGTGAGGATTGGGCGAGCTCTGAGGATCCCGCCCCCCCTGCCCGTGCTTCTACGGGGAAGAGAGCGAGCATTGAGGCGGAGCTCATGCGCGTACTCACTCAGGCCACGGCGAGCCTCGGCCTCGAGTGGATTACGCCTGAGCAGCCTGCTCACAACCGGCTGGACGGCTACTTCCTGCCTGGGGAGCGCGCTTCACCTGCATCCAAGCCAGCGCCTTTTCTTCCTGAGCTTCATGAAGAAGTCGCTAAGTCTTGGAGCTCCCCCTTTTCAGCCAGGACACGATCCTCTGTTTCTTTGGCGTTCTCCGCTGTCGACGACGCAAAGAACAGAGGCTACCACTCCCTGCCGCCGATCGAAGAGGCTATTGCAGCGCACTTATGCCCGCCCTCCGCCGGACGGCGTGCTAAGATGGCGCTGCCCTCAAAAGCCTGCCGCACGACGTCAGCCCTGCTCCGCCGCGCTCTCTCCGCCGCCGGGCAGGCCGCGTCAGCATTGCACACCATGGCCACGCTCCAGATATACCAGGCCGATCTCCTCCGTAAGCTGGATGAGAGAGGACCTGACGCAATCTGCGTGCCGGACTTGAGGAGCGCTACAGACCTCGCTCTTCGCGCCACCAAGTCGGCAGCACAGGCCATTGGACGGAGCATGGCCTCGCTCACCGTGTCTGAGAGACATCTGTGGCTGACGCTCTCGGACATGTCTGAGTCAGAACGCACCGCGTTCCTCGACGCGCCGCTTTCCCCTGCCGGCCTCTTCGGAACCTCGGTCAAAGACTTCGCCGATAGGTTCGCTGAGGTGCAGAAAGCGACCCAGGCCATGAGGCACTTCCTCCCGAAGCGCTCCAGTTCTGCAGCAGGCCGTGCGAAACCGTCTGCTCAGAGCTCACAGCCTAAGCCTCCGCCCACCGCCTCCTCTTCACAACACCGCCAAACCCAGAGCTCGAGACCGCGCTCTCGCTCATCCGGCCGCCGCCCCGCCCCGCGTGGCCCGCGGCCAAAGGTTGCGTTGAAGCCAGAGGCCCCAAAATCGTCCTAGCACGCCTAGGAAAGCGACGGTGTCCAAGTCCCGCTGCGGCCGGACTTCCACCAAAGCTTGCCGCTCGTCCAGTTCCAGGAAATGTGACTGGTCCAGCGTATTTAGCAGCCAACAAGCCGGTTCCATTGCCCGCTTGCCTGCACAAAAAAGCCGTTTTACGGCTACCCAGATAAATCCCTTAAAGAGCGCATTTTCTGGTGTCCCGGCCACGGCCGATGGTGTTTCATGTGTAGAAAAAATGCCCACTACTCAGTGCCCATTCCTACACACAAGCACAGCCCTTCACACAGGGCTCGCGCACATAAAATCGACTCAGATCGATTGCGCATTAAACGTAGCAAACGTGCCCACTACCCAGTGCCCACAGACGCTACTTCCCACATGTCTCACGGTCTCTGTAAATACAGGACCAGTATGCATACGCTCTGCTCACGCGAGCAATGCTGTAAAAGTGGTGTATGTGCCCGCTGCCCTGCGCCCACGCCCACACACAGACATGAAACTAGCCCAGCCCTCCCCCTCTCAGTTAGACACTGCAGAGGAGTCGAGCGCGGGCATTCTGCCCGCTGTTATCAGCGCGCCCCCTGCCTCAGATGTCATGAGCGCGACGCTTATGTCACAGCACACAAAAGCTGCTGTATCGCGAGCCGATCAGAGCGTGCTTCGCATCCAGCCCCTAGCTACTCGCGCACTTGCGTGGGAAAAGCTTCCCGGGGTTTCGAGATGGGTGCTGAACATCATAAAAGAAGGCTATTCGCTGCAGTTTCGCCGGCGCCCTCGCCGCTTCATGGCGCGCGTCGAGACCACGGTAGAATCAAAAGTAACTCATCTACTTCGAGCCGAGATTCTGAAACTGTTGAGCAAAGGGGCTATAGAACCCCTATCTCAAGCTCAAAGCGAAGGGGGGCTTTACAGCAGATACTTCCTGGTGCCCAAGAAAGACGGGGGTCTCAGACCCATACTAGATCTGCGGCAGCTGAACAGAGCGCTTCTGAAGCGCCAGTTCAGGATGCTCACGACCAGAAAAATCCTTGCGCATGTCCGCCGAGGGGACTGGTTTGTGTCAATAGATCTAAAGGACGCGTATTTTCAAATACAGATAGCGTCACGTCACAGGCGATTTTTGAGATTCGCCTTCGAGGGCCAGGCATATCAGTACACAGTCCTGCCTTTCGGCTTGTCCCTGGCACCCCGTACATTTACGAAGTGCATGGACGCAGCGCTCGCACCCCTCAGACTACGGGGTATACGAGTGCTGAACTATCTGGACGACTGGCTGATTCTAGCCCAATCTCACTCGGAGCTCGTGGAGCACAGGACCATTTTACTCGATCACCTCGAGAATCTCGGTCTCGCAGTGAACTGGGAAAAGAGCTCGCTATTCCCCAGACAGATTATATCTTTTCTGGGAATAGAGCTGAACTCGCTGCTAATGACAGCACGCCTGTCATCTCAGCGCACACTGGACATTCGGAGCGCAGCCGGCTCGTTCCGCTGCGGCGCGATAGTCCCTCTCAAAACATTTCAAAGGATGCTAGGTCTGATGGCCTCAGCATCTTCAGTTCTCCAGTTGGGCCTTCTGCGCATGCGCCCACTGCAGTTTTGGCTCAGAGAGAGAGTACCACGCACAGCGTGGGCCTCCGGTCGGCTTCGCTTCAAGGTCAATCAAGCGTGCATTGCAGCTTTGAAACCTTGGGAGGCAAAAGACTGGTACCAATCAGGTGTAAGCCTGGGGACTTCCTCGAGAGTGATGGTGGTGTCCACGGACGCATCCACCTCGGGATGGGGAGCGCTGCTTGAGGGCAGACCGCTTTTTGGCCAATGGTCAAAGCAGGAGAAGCTCTTACATATCAACTGCCTCGAAATGTTGGCAGTGAGCAAAGCGCTCACGCGCTTTTGTCCCCTCATAAAGGGACACCACGTGCTAATACGTTCAGACAACGTCTCAGTGGTGTCCTACATACAGTGCTATGCATAAGTTTAGACACCCATGCTAAAGTTGACTAAAAAGAGGAATAAAAAATCATCTTTTGGAAATTGAACTTAATGCCTTAATTTAAAAAATTAGGAAAAATCCAACCTTTAAGGACACCAATTTTCTTTGTGAATGAATAATGTATCGTAAATGAATAAATGTTCTTCCTTAAAATACAGGGTGCATAAGTTTGGACACCCCTATGTTAAATTCCCATAGAGGCAGGCAGATTTTTATTTTTAAGTATTTTTTTTAATTTTTTGTTTAGGATACTATGCATCCTGATAAAGTTCCCTTGGCCTTTGGAATTAAAATAGCCCCGCATCATCACATAGCCTTCACCATACCTAGAGATTGGCATGGGGTACTTTCCATAAGATCATCTCTCAATGCAAATCAAACTAGCTATTAGGCTAACTGAAATAAAACCATGCCAATCTCTAGGTATGGTGAAGACTATGTGATGATGTGGGGCTATTTTAATTCCAAAGGCCAAGGGAACTTTATCAGGATGCATAGTATCCTGGATCCATGAAGTAACTGGCCTTTAAAAATAAAAATCTGCCTGCCTCTATGGGAATTTAACATAGGGGTGTCCAAACTTATGCACCCTGTATTTTAAGGAAGAACATTTATTTATTTACAATACATTATTCATTCACAAAGAAAATTGGTGTCCTTAAAGGTTGGATTTTTCCTAATTTTTTAAATTAAGGCATTAAGTTCAGTTTCCAAAAGATGATTTTTTATTCCTCTTTTTAGTCAACTTTAGTATGGGTGTCTAAACTTATGCATAGCACTGTAAATAGCCAGGGCGGCCTCAGGTCCCTGACTCTGTACAGGCTAACCAGGCGCCTCCTGATATGGGCCCGCAGCAACCTGCTCTCGCTGAGAGCAGCGCACGTGCCAGGGCTCCTAAATATAGGACCAGACAGACTGTCCAGGAACCAGGTTCCGACAGGGGAATGGTCTTTGCACCCACAGACAGTTCAGCTGCTGTGGAAGAAATTCGGCAGAGCGGAAGTAGACCTGTTCGCGTCTCAAGAAAACGCTCACTGTCCAGAATTTTTCTCGAAGAGCAAGGACGCGCTGACCCACGAGTGGCCTCGCCGTCCTCTCTACGCTTTTCCCCCCGTCTCCCTCCTGACTCAGGTGGTAGAACGGGTCAGGGAAGAAGGATGCTCAGTGCTGCTTGTAGCCCCACTTTGGACGAGCCAACCTTGGTTCCCAATTGTGATGCAGTTAGCGAGCACCGCCCCGTGGCCAGTGCCTCTGAGGAGGGATCTCCTCTCTCAAGCCAACGGCTCGATCTGGCATCCTCACCCAGAGCTGTGGTCCCTCCATGTGTGGGCCATCAACGGGTACCCGCTGACCTCCCACAGGGAGTGTTAAACACTATCACACAGGCCAGAGCTCCGTCTACGCGACGTCTATATGCCTCAAAATGGTCAGTGTTCTCTAGCTGGTGCACAGCTCGTGGTGTGTCACCCCTGCATTGCGGTGTGACGGAGGTTCTCTCCTTCCTACAGGAGATGTTGGATAAGGGCAGGTCCCCTTCCACGCTCAAAGTCTATGTAGCGGCCATAGCAGTGTTCTCTTCGACCACGCTTGGCCAGTCTATTGGAAGGAACGATTTAGTCATTCGCTTCCTTAGAGGAGCTAAGAGACTGAATCCTCCCAGACCTCCCACAGTCCCTATATGGGACCTTTCTACGGTACTGGAAGCCATGAAAGGTCATCCATTCGAGCCCTTGCAGAAGATTGATCTTAAACACCTGTCTTTCAAGACGCCGTTTCTTCTGGCTCTCGCTTCAGTGAAGCGCATAGGGGACTTACACGCGCTCTCAGTAAGCGCGACGTGCATGGAATTTGGGCCGAATGACTCTAGAGTTATACTCAAACCTAAGCACGGTTATGTTCCTAAATCCCTCAATACACCGTTCAGAGCACAGGTCATCTCCCTGTCTGCCCTGCCGGTCACTGAAGGAAATATGGACGAAAGCTCCCTTTGCCCAGTCAGGGCATTAAGAGCTTATGTGTCTCGCTCGTCTGTTTTCAGACAGACAGAGCAGCTCTTTGTTTCGTTCAGCGGGCGTTCTAAGGGACTAGCCGCTTCGAAACAGACCCTATCCAGATGGGTAGTGGACGCAATAGCGCTAGCTTACACAACCAAGGGCATGCAGTGCCCGCTGGGTGTCAAGGCGCACTCCACGAGAAGCATGGCTTCATCGTGGGCCTGGTCAAGTGGGATTGCCTTGCAAGATATTTGTATGGCGGCAGGCTGGGCCTCTCCGTCTACATTTATAAGGTTTTACAACCTAGAGGTTCCCGCACTACAGGCCCGACTACTGTCGGTCTAGTATGGCCAAATCTCATAAACTGACACTGTCAGTTATGCAGCTATTTGAGTATTGCAGTCCTGCTCTATGCTGCCATAAAGGAAGATAGGGGCTAAACCCCTCCTCTTCCAGGATTCCCTGTGAGTCCCCTGGGTGATTGTGTACTGTATGAACTCCGGGCTGTCGCCCTTGAGTCTATAGTATCAGATCCCAGCACGCACGGCGTTTTACAGTAGGTTCCCCTAGCGTATTCTACACGCAGTACGAGAGTATCTCTCGTAAGAGAACGTACTCGGTTACTAACGTAACCTCGGTTCTCTCTAGAGAGAGGAACGAGTACTGCGTATCCTGCCGTGCATGCACGCGCTCTGGTTGCTTCGACTATGAAAAACCAGAGATATGAAGCCTGCGAGCGGTATTTATAGACCTAAGCCACGCCCGTTTCAGCGGGACGTGACGCAGAGGGCGTGAAGCTGGGTCTGACGTCACTCTAGGTCTCGCTCGATAGGCTTAAGCAGTTGCCAGCAGACCAGCCAATAGGCGCGCGAGCTGCCTCGCCTATGTCTGTATGCTGCCGCAACGCGTTTTACATTAATACAAAATTAAGGATAATTTTTTGGCTTCAGTATTCTCGTGGAAAAGGATTTTCCCCTAGCGTATTCTACGCAGTACTCGTTCCTCTCTCTAGAGAGAACCGAGGTTACGTTAGTAACCGAGTACGTTATTTGACTTGCATAATCTAAACTAGCTATTTCTCTTTAGTTTAATTTGATGCTTTGCATTAATTTGATTAGCTCTCATTGTTACATCTATCCCCAGCCTGTGTTACAACTCACCCTAGTAATGGGGTAGGTTGTAACAACAGAACTCTTTGTGTTTGACATTAACTCACATAATTTGAGATTATGTTGTACATGTCCAAGTGAGTTATCTTTGTAGCTGACAAATGTGGCTACCGTGTATCGAATTTTAAGAGATATAGCACAAACAACCACTGAGTTACAAATGCTCAAACAAAAGGTACTTTTATCCCCGGTCTCCCCTACTCGTTTTAGGCATCCATACATGTTTTTTCAGCAAATGATTTCTGGAGAAAGACTTTACTGTACATATTTAAAGACAATTTAATAAATGAAAATTGTATTTTCAAATTATATTGAAATTATCAGTAAACTATGCTTTCTTTATTTTACAGTGATGACATCTTATCGATGAATTATCGATGCATAACGGTGCTGACACAGAAAAAACATGGACAATGATGTAATGAATCCAAATGCAATGTATTTAATAAGGTTAAAATCCAAAACATGAAACATAAACTATAAACAAAATCCCAAATCTTGAAATGAACCATAAATATGAACTTGACTATAAACTATGACCTGACACATGAAACTTAAGACAGCAACAATAACAAAGTAACAAGGCAAACATGAGGGCTTTAATACATGGACATGGGGAAACACATTACAACAATAACCAATGACAAACTGGAACTGATGGACATGAACCAATGAAAAGACAGACCTGATTACAAGATAACAATATACGAATCAATGAGACCATGACACATAAGACAAAGGAACCAATCAGGACATGACACATGAACTAAAGGGACCAAAAGACAAGATCAAACGAGGGGCAAGGAATCACATGGCAAACAGGAACCATGACTATGAGAATTTCAAAATAAAAGACATGAAAACAACCACAAATAACTTGAAACAAAACCACAAAAGAGACGTGAAATATCCCCCCATCAAAGGGACCTAGCAGTGGTGGACCTAGACTGTGGAGCAGTGGTGGACCTAGACTGTGGAGCAGTGGTGGACCTAGACTGTGGAGCAGTGGTGGGCCTAGATTGTGGAGCAGTGGTGGACCTGGAGCAGTGGTGGGCCTAGACTGTGGAGCAGTGGTGGGCCTAGATTGTGGAGCAGTGGTAGACCTAGACTGTGGAGCAGTGGTGGGCCTAGATTGTGGAGCAGTGGTAGGCCTAGATTGTGGAGCAGTGGTAGACCTAGACTGTGGAGCAGTGGTGGGCCTAGATTGTGGAGCAGTGGTAGGCCTAGATTGTGGAGCAGTGGTAGACCTAGACTGTGGAGCAGTGGTGGGCCTAGATTGTGGAGCAGTGGTAGGCCTAGATTGTGGAGCAGTGGTAGGCCTAGATTGTGGAGCAGTGGTAGACCTAGACTGTGGAGCAGTGGTAGGCCTAGATTATGGAGCAGTGGTAGACCTAGACTGTGGAGCAGTGGTGGGCCTGGGCTGCAGAACACTGGACGAGACTATAGACTATGGAGCAGTGAACAAGACCATGGAGGAGCAGATGGCCATGGTAGAGCCAGCATTGAAGGGGGCAGAGCTGGCAGAGGCGATGACCACCACAGTAGATCAGTAGATCACCATGGTGGATTCAGTAGGTCAGAAGACCAGTGCCGAGTAGGAACATGAATGTCCTTAATGACTGTGACGAGGCAAAGAACAATCTTGAATGGTCTCCGTGGCTGTGGAGCAAATAGAGTTCATGGACGGTCTCCTTATCCACGGTAGAGGATTTATGAATGTCAGTTGAGTGACGTAACTGACGCTGGTCGGTCACATGATAATGACAACATGGCATTCATACTACACAAACTCATACTATAAAGAACATTTTGATAAGTCAAATCCTTGCTAATCATATTAAAGCCAGTACGATTAAAGGTTACTTGTTATAACAGTTAGCAGATGACACCACCCTCTTTCTCCAAAATGATAACCAAATGTGCAACCAGTGCAATTAAAGTAATAGAAGAGTTTCCTAAAGCATCTGGTTGTGAAGAAGTGTGAAGTTATGGCAGTCAAAGAATGTTCAGTGGCTTCTTCTATGATCCAAAAAACTCAGAGGACGTTTAATCAGTGGCTTTTAAGAGACTTGTCATTAAGGGGGAGAGTTCTGATTTCCAAAGCAGAAGGTATACCCCGGTTAACTTATACAGCTATGGCTCTTCAGGTTGATGATAAAATATCAAGGGAGATTGATAAGAGGCTCTTTGATTTTGTTTGGAAAAATAGGATACATTATATAAGAAAATCACACATGAACTAAAGTGATAAAAGATACCCTGTGGGACAAGGAATCACATGACAAACAGGAACCATGACATTTCAAAATAAAATACATTGAAAACATAAACTTGAAACAAAACCATAAAACAGATGTGATAGCATCACTGTCAATGTCTGTTTATATGAAGATGTTAGAGGTTTAGATGGTCGATTGGAAAGGCTTTCTTTTTCAAATGTATTTAAAACTCACTCATAGTCATAAATAAATACTCATTTTGTTTTTGACATATTTTATTGAGTTGTTCATTAATAAATAATATAGATTTGAATTTGAATATCTAAATAACAAAGGTGAGATTTTATACATTTATGTCTGCATGAAATTTACTCACTTTGTTTTCTAAGGCAGAGTATGCAAAGCAGGGCTTTATTGTCCTCTGACTGTATTTACTGCTGACGGTTCATTCCAGTGCATGAATAATCTCCTATTTATTGCTATAACAATGTAGTTGGTGGGATTTCCTCCTTTGTGGGGTCTAATTATCACACCAAGTATAAAGTTAAAATTGTTAGTTATAATGAATGTAAATATTCATCACCAGTTAGATATTTCATTATGGTTTTGACTGTTATTTTTCTACAAGGAAGGCCCCCCTTAAAATGTCATTATTATCTGACATCTGTCATTTATCTGTTTATTCTGATGATTACTAGATAAATGGCCCTGCATATGTCTTATGGAAAAATGAATAATTAAAAAACCATAGTAACATCATAATATTGATGGGGACTGTGGGAGGATTAGCAAAAATTTTGCCACACTATATATTTGCATACATTTTTTATATGTCCCATAATGTCACCTTATAACGTGTGCAGGTGAGGGAATGAACGCCTTCACTTTTTCCTCTCTGTGCATCGATTTGAGTGACATTTACACACAAAGCAGAAGAAAAACAAAGACTAAATACAATGCTGTGCTGACAGTGATGATGCTTTAGGCCAAGTTCAAGTTTGATCTATTAAGACATTATCATTTAAGGTGTAAAGTCAATGTGAAACAGTGTCATTTGAAGGCGACAGAGGAATGACTGTGGATGGAATTCCCTTTCTCTCACTGTATTGTAACTCTGATGGTCTGTCAGAGCCCACAAGCTGTTTGCATCATCCACAGACTCTCGTAATGGTATTCTGCCGCAAGCCGGATTCTATTGTTTAGCATTTGGCGCATGAGAAAAACAACAATGAGAAA
The DNA here is from genome assembly GCF_951802725.1 of Rutilus rutilus. NCBI lineage: Eukaryota > Metazoa > Chordata > Actinopteri > Cypriniformes > Leuciscidae > Rutilus > Rutilus rutilus. Next base: position 26,142,762 of record NC_140218.1, read on the forward strand.
ACAGCAGGTGTGAAATAGTGATTCCTCCAATAAATAAATAAAAACACTTGTAGCTGCTCATAATATTAAGCATAATGTAATAATTTCACGAAATGAAAGATGTATTACATTATTGATAAAATGTTTATAATGTAATAATTTTTGTCAAAATGTAAATCTTGTATAATAAAAATGTTACAATGTAATAAAGATGTTTCACATAATGTAATAGGTTATTGTATGAGAAATGTATTACATTATGAAGGCACTGTAGCAACTTATAATGTAATCACAGTTCATAAGGTAATACCAGTACATGTAATGTATAAGTGAAACAATGTTTACAAAATAATAATTATCTTTCAATGTAGCGAGTTCACTGTAGGCGAGTTTGCAGAACCCAAGTGCAGCTAAAATGTTTAAACAAAACATGTTTAACCCAGAAATACATTTTAAGATTTATGCAAAAAAAAATAAAAAATATGCTTTCAAGAGTTTTTAATCATTTTTTAGTTATAGTCATTTAAATGGTTGCCATAAAAACCTGTTTATATTCTACAAAAATGTAAAATGTATTAATGATTTTGGCTATTGCCACATATTGCTGGTCACTAAACATGACGAAGGAGATTCACTTAATGAGTCTTTAATTTACATCCAAAAATACTTCAAGATGTCAGAAAAATCTTTCAAGAACAGCTGAGATTTATTTGGAGTTAATCAGAGTGAATACAGACATGTGGTATTATGAGCTTGATGATTAGTTAATTCTGAAGTCATTTTTTTCAGTGGCATTGCATAGGCTGTAATTTTACATTAAAGGTGGAAAAGTTCAGATTTTATTTATCATTCTTTCTTTCTTTGTTTTTTACATCACTAAACCAAACTGTTTTAACGGGGTGGGTAGATGTTTTATAACCACTGTACATGACTGTAAGTTGTGCTGTATTTTTCAATATGCCCTCTGATGTACATTTAAAGGTTTAAAGGGTACATGGGCTTAATGGGTAGACTTACCCTACTTTTCTTTCCACCATTTACAAAAACATAGGATATGGTTACAAAAGGTGTATAGCCTGCATTAATATAACCAGAAGTTCCTTCACCTAGAACCATAGTCCCTTTAAATGTCATTATATGTATAAAAGTGGGACATTGGCTGGATTTTAAGAGTTCACGCTTCTGTTCTATTCTAGAATGAAATGTATGAAACTAAAACAAATTAATTCACAGAAATACTGTACTAATCAGCTGTCTGACTCTAAATAAACAAACAGCCTTAACCTCTATTTAAAGTTTGCATATGCAAAACAATAGATACTGTGTGAGATACTGAAGCATGACAGTCATTATTCCTGGAGGCAATAGTTTCACAGTGGGGATTCCTTTCGTGTGGGATATCCTTACCACAATGATTAATACATTCAAACCAAGAGGATTTCCTTTACCCTGAACACAGAGGAATCCCTCATATTATGCATCAAGTTTAAACAGAAAGTCTGAACAGAAAATAAAACTATAGAATTGAGATGAAAAATAACTATAATGTGACAGTGTGGGATCTGAACGAGCAGCTACACAAATGTACAGTTTTTTTTATTTTTTATTATCATGCATAAAAAAGAAAATCAGTCTATTTAATATAAACAAGCTTTATTCACTTCTATAAGAAGAATAAATCAGCAAAAAAATAATATTGCATTTATATATTATAAAACCCAATCCCTTCAGATAATGGTTTGGCTTTGAGAAACATTTAAGAAAAACATTTAGAACATTTTGATTTAAATAAATTGCAGTTCAGAGATATTATCAAAAATGTCATGCAGGCATGATTCACATGTTATTCAGCTGAATATGTCAATAGCAGTTGTGTTTGTTTTGTAAGCTTTATCTCTTAACACACATACAGCCTAATGAGACTGTGACTGGTTTTAATTTTAATACGAAAGTGCGATTATTAGGGCTCCCGCAACCCTGTCTGAATAACATGGTGAAATCTTGTGAAATCTCCTTTAACTCTGCCCCGTTTTCACACTCTTTACATTCGGCATAAGAGTATGTCTCAGGGTATGTCCTCCCGTCCATAGCATATTCTGATTGCCTGTGAAAAGAAAGAGTCATAAGTGTTGAAGCACCACCACAGATCATATTTCTTTATCACCATCGCAGCTAAAATTAGGTTAGTCCCATCCTAAATCAATTAAAGTGTTATTTATTTATTAATTTATTTATTTTTGCCTATACAATTAAAGTCCAAACATATGAATCATTGGGTAACACTTTAGAATAATGGTCTGTCATTAATAAGTAACTATGCAGGAAGTAATGCAGGACTATTGCATTAACACCTCAGCTACTACAATAAACTAATATAGAAACAAGCTTAACTAATCAGTAAGTAATATCAAAATTAGGACTAAGATATTATTAGGTATCAATAATAACTTAATGAGATTAGCCTCATTAATAACTATTAACTAACTGGCAAATTATAAAGAACATTATCGTGTGTCTGAGAAGTAATCAGTCATAATTCTCTCTCTGAATATAGTCACAAAATGCATCACTAATTACTCAAGTGTTACCAAGTCACTATGCAGGAACTTAGTGATCTGGACCATTATTTTAAAGTGAAAAATATGTTTTTCACTTGAGTAATTAGTGATGCATTTTATGACCATGTTGACTAAACATTGCACACACAAAAAAATGATAATTGCTAAAGTCTCAGATAGCGTCAATGTTGTGATTAGTAATTAATTAGTGTTTCTTTATAATTTGTCATAATTACCTATTAGTTCTTAATGATGCCAATCTCATTAAGTAATTATTGATTACCTAATAAGGAACTATCTTAGTCCTAATTTTGATATTACTTACTGATTAGTTAAGCTTGTTTTCATATTAGTTAATAGTAGCTGAGGTGTTAATGTAGTATAATCATTAGTCCTGCATTACTTCCTGCATAGTTATATGACAGACCATTATTCTAAAGTGTTACCAATAGTTCTTTTGTGTTCCAGAGAAGAAAGAAATAATAAAAGTTTGGAATGATTTGAGGGTGAGTACATGATGGGTGAACTGTTCCTTTCCTACCCAACAACCTCTCATCTAACATTACACACACACAAAATATTACTAGCATAAAATTAACTGAATGCATTGTATGAATACTTACTTGCACGTCCATTTAGGATTTGCATTGTTTGAGATGTCGTTATTTCTGCATTGTGGAAAGGTCATGACCTTGGTGAACTCCTTTTCAACTTTGCGCAGTTTATGCGCAGAGCATGGACGATTGCAGTCGGAGCAGCGAATATCCGCATAAACACGAGCTGACATGACAGCAAAAACAAACACCTGTTTTAAACACAAGCACAAGTTAGTGGACACTTACACTCACCTAAAGGATTATTAGGAACACCTGTTCAATTTCTCATTAATGCAATTATCTAATCAACCAATCACATGGCAGTTGCTTCAATGCATTTAGGGGTGTGGTCCTGGTCAAGACAATCTCCTGAACTCCAAACTGAATGTCAGAATGGGAAAGAAAGGTGATTTAAGCAATTTTGATCGTGGCATGGTTGTTGGTGCCAGACGGGCCGGTCTGAGTATTTCACAATCTGCTCAGTTACTGGGATTTTCACGCACAACCATTTCTAGGGTTTACAAAGAATGGTGTGAAAAGGGAAAAACATCCAGTATGCGGCAGTCCTGTGGGCGAAAATGCCTTGTTGATGCTAGAGGTAAGAGGAGAATGGGCCGACTGATTCAAGCTGATAGAAGAGCAACTTTGACTGAAATAACCACTTGTTACAACCGAGGTATGCAGCAAAGCATTTGTGAAGCCACAACACGCACAACCTTGAGGCGGATGGGCTACAACAGCAGAAGACCCCACCGGGTACCACTCATCTCCACTACAAATAGGAAAAAGAGGCTACACGAGCTCACCAAAATTGGATAGTTGAAGACTGGAAAAATGTTGCCTGGTCTGATGAGTCTCGATTTCTGTTGAGTCATTCAGATGGTAGAGTCAGAATTTGGCGTAAACAGAATGAGAACATGGATCCATCATGCCTTGTTACCACTGTGCAGGCTGGTGGTGGTGGTGGTGTAATGGTGTGGGGGATGTTTTCTTGGCACACTTTAGGCCCCTTAGTGCCAATTGGGCATCGTTTAAATGCCACGGCCTACCTGAGCATTGTTTCTGACCATGTCCATCCCTTTATGACCACCATGTACCCATCCTCTGATGGCTACTTCCAGCAGGATAATGCACCATGTCACAAAGCTCGAATCATTTCAAATTGGTTTCTTGAACATGACAATAAGTTCACTGTACTAAAATGGCCCCCACAGTCACCAGATCTCAACCCAATAGAGCATCTTTGGGATGTGGTGGAACGGGAGCTTCGTGCCCTGGATGTGCATCCCACAAATCTCCATCAACTGCAAGATGCTATCCTATCAATATGGGCCAACATTTCTAAAGAATGCTTTCAGCACCTTGTTGAATCAATGCCACGTAGAATTAAGGCAGTTCTGAAGGCGAAAGGGGGTCAAACACAGTATTAGTATGGTGTTCCTAATAATCCTTTAGGTGAGTGTATATATATATACTGAACAGTTTCTTTGTCATATTTTGCGTATAGTATTTCTAGATTTACTCACCCACAGAGCAGAGATATTCATTCTTCAGTCTCTCAGTGTCACTCTTAAACTGCAAGGCAAAGTCGGAATATTGCTATAGTGTGCTTCACGTTCACAATCACTTTTATACCTTGAACTTCATGATTTGACTGACGTGATCCACCAACCTCTTTCCTACATGACAAATTTGCATGGAACAAACAATTTGCAGCTTGTGCCTGCTCTGTTTTTCCGCAAGTCACCTGTGGCTATTCAGGTGAGGGAATGGATGATGTAGTCACTAGACTTGTAGTCAAGACCGCCTAAACCGAGACCAAGACACTACCAAGACCAGAGGGTATCGAGACCAAGACAAGACCAAGACCAAGACCAAGACAGACCAAGTCAAGACCGAGACCAAGTCGAGACCGGAGAAAAAAAAAAAAAAAAAAAAAAAAACAGACGTTAGTCTAGTGTTGAAGCTAAGCAATAACTATGAATTCAAGAACATAAGCATACTAGGGTTCAGCCGCAGTTTACATTCAATACATTTTAGACGGTATTACTTCAACTACACAGGCAGAACAATACAGAGACATACCATGTCATGTGTGTGACTGCGAGCTCACTGTAAATGTTTTTGCAGACTGGGTGAAATCAACTATGTGTAGCAATTGCATGACGGCTGTTACTGCACTATAAGATGATTGAGACTCCCTTAACTTTTGTGTACTGTTGAGGACTGACATGACTGGTACTGACTGGTTCATCTGACAAAACATCAAACACCTCCAACACCATCTTGCTCCTCCAACAACTGTCTAAAGAATAAGAAATATGTAACCAATTGAAATTATACTTAATGTGTAGATGAAATTGTAACATCAAATTAAAAGATACACAATTATAAACTTGGATTAGGCTTAATGTTTAGTCAACACAACGGAGATATGCAGATGATATTTAAAAGACCATTTAGTCTAGAGAGAGATATCAAAGACACAAATTCATCTAAGCAAATGCCTGCCTATCTCTGCCGATTTCGGAGTCTCCAAATGAATCCATTCTGCAACTTTTAAATACATAATAAAATGTTTAAAAATGAAATTATAGGTTTAAGTGCAGGATCCGAAAGTTGGTCGTTTTGTCGCTATGGTTACACACACACACACACACACACACCGTTTGCGGTGCGCTCAAAGTCGTCTGTCAGTTGTGCAGTTACCCAAAATCTCCTGAATGAAGTTAAAACCCATCATGTCACTGATATGTGTTTTTTAAATCAAGTGATCAAAGTGCTCGTTGCCGCTGCGATCAGTGGCGCGGATAAGTGTTTTCTCTGAAGACACACCGCACCGTCTTCACTCGGACGCGCGCTTCAATCTGTTCCGTTGCGGATAATAATATTGCATTATCGAACGTTGTGTCGTCGTGGATATTGTAGTATTGTATTGCTAAATCCCCCGACCACTATGTCCGATGTCGGTCTGAGACAGCGAGAGACCGAGAGGTCCGAGACCAGTAAGACAAGACCAAGGACCGTCAAGGCCGTGACAAGACCGAGACCACGTAAAAGTGGTCTCGAGACCGGTCTCGAGACATATAGTCACACACACAAAGCCCATCGAAAAGAACAAAGAGCAACTACAATGTTGTACTGACAGTCATGATGCTCCAGGGGAAATGAGCATAAGTGTGCTTTATAAAGACATATGCATTATTTTTATCAACTCGATCTGTGCCTTAGAAATGCATTGGGTGAAAAAGCTGTATCGATTTTTTTTTGCAATGCATTGCATTTTGTGTTATTGTATTTTATTGTATTGTGATGTGCAGTACATTATAGTGCAGTGCACAGACGATTGCACAAAACATGAATAGTTTAAATGTATCTTGAACTTTTATAAGATGTTTGCCTTTAAATTCCATAACTAAACAACAAAACACACATTCTCTTTTTGATGGACATACAGATTAAAGGACATGATAAATGTTTCAGGAGGACAAAATCTTATCAATTGCTCGAAATATTTACTGTGGTGAAATGACATGTATAGGGTACTTGTGAAAAATGAAATAAATACTTGAACTATTTCAAACCAATATACATAAATAAATCATTGTTTAGTGTTTAATTTGTCCTTATCTGAAGATTAGCATATTGACGATACCTTTGGTAATATTAAATGGCAATGTTGGTGAGAACTATAAATAGGCTACTTTTTATAGTAGGCCTATTGTTTCTATTAAATCTATTGCATTTCTGAGTGTAAAAGAACAGCATAGACTAACTGTTAATGCTGCTTCAGGCATTCATTTTTTGTTTTGTTTTTCCGATGACGTATCCCAGATAGCAAAATTGGTGTGGCCCAGATCCGGCCCACACTTGACACTTTCATCTGGCCCACATACCGCGCGGAATGATGGCACTTGGGCGGTCCGCTCCTGTTTGCCGGATATGGGCCACAATTAAGCCATAGCACTGCCGCATGTCAGCCGTAAACAAAACAAATGAAGCAGAACTGGCCCATATCTGGCCCAGACACCAAAGTTGCTGTGGCCCAGATCCGGCCCACACTTGACACTTTCATCTGGCCCACATACCGCGCGGAATGATGGCACTTGGGCGGTCCGCTCCTGTTTGCCAGATGTGGGCCACAATTAAGCCATAACAATGCCGCATGTCAGCCGTAAACAAAACAAATGAAGCCGAATTGGCCCACATCAGGCCCACACTTGACTGTGGCCCATATCCGGCAAACAGGAGCGGACCGCCCAAGAGCCATCATTCCACACGGTATGTGGGCCAGATGAAAGTGTCAAGTGTGGGCCGGATCTGGGCCACAGCAACTTTGGTGTCTGGGCCAGATATGGGCCAGTTCTGCTTCATTTGTTTTGTTTACGGCTGACATGCGGCATTGCTATGGCTTAATTGTGGCCCATATCCGGCAAACAGGAGCGGACCGCCCAAGTGCCATCATTCCAAGCGGTATGTGGGCCAGATGAAAGTGTCAAGTGTGGGCCGGATCTGGGCCACAGCAACTTTGGTGTCTGGGCCAGATATGGGCCAGTTCTGCTTCATTTGTTTTGTTTACGGCTGACATGCGGCATTGCTATGGCTTAATTGTGGCCCATATCCGGCAAACAGGAGCGGACCGCCCAAGTGCCATCATTCCGCGCGGTATGTGGGCCAGATGAAAGTGTCAAGTGTGGGCCGGATCTGGGCCACAGCAACTTTGGTGTCTGGGCCAGATATGGGCCAGTTCTGCTTCATTTGTTTTGTTTACGGCTGACATGCGGCATTGCTATGGCTTAATTGTGGCCCATATCTGGCAAACAGGAGCGGACCGCCCAAGTGCCATCATTCCACGCGGTATGTGGGCCAGATGAAAGTGTCAAGTGTGGGCCGGATCTGGGCCACAGCAACTTTGGTGTCTGGGCCAGATATGGGCCAGTTCTGCTTCATTTGTTTTGTTTACGGCTGACATGCGGCATTGCTATGGCTTAATTGTGGCCCACATCTGGCAAACAGGAGCGGACCGCCCAAGTGCCATCATTCCACACGGTATGTGGGCCAGATGAAAGTGTCAAGTGTGGGCCGGATCTGGGCCACAGCAACTTTGGTGTCTGGGCCAGATATGGGCCAGTTCTGCTTCATTTGTTTTGTTTACGGCTGATATGCGGCATTGCTATGGCTTAATTGTGGCCCATATCCGGCAAACAGGAGCGGACCGCCCAAGTGCCATCATTCCACGCGGTATGTGGGCCAGATGAAAGTGTCAAGTGTGGGCCGGATCTGGGCCACAGCAACTTTGGTGTCTGGGCCAGATATGGGCCAGTTCTGCTTCATTTGTTTTGTTTATGGCTGACATGTGGCATTGCTATGGCTTAATTGTGGCCCACATCTGGCAAACAGGAGCGGACCGCCCAAGTGCCATCATTCCACGCGGTATGTGGGCCAGATGAAAATGATGGCACTTGGGCGGTCCGCTCCTGTTTGCCAGATTTGGGCCACAATTAAACCATAGCAATGCCACATGTCAGCCATAAACAAAACAAATGAAGCAGAACTGGCACAAATCTGAGCCACAGTTCATTTTAATTCGGGCCCAGATTCGACACCTTGTATGTATACCTGAAATGATGGCACTTGGGTGGTCCACTCCTGTTTACCAGATCTGGGCCACAAGCAGGCCATTTGTTCAGCCACATATTAGCCAAGAATGAACTAAATAAGCCTTAAATGTGTGTTTTTGTGTGTGCATGCTGTGCCATTTAAACTTTGGGAAACTCAGTGACTGAATATCACTGACACTAAGTGAACTCTGCATCAACAATATCCAACATACAGAAAAGAGAAATGTAAAAATGGCCCCTCTTTATGTTAAGATAAGTTACAACAGATGATTCAAACACATTTCTGAAAACATTTGCATCATTTATTAATATTGCCAAAGAACAACCCACTGCAAGTTTACATTTTCAAAACTGGAAAGCAATCTAAACAAAAAAACAAACCAAAAAAAAACCCAACAATAAACAAACACAAAATATATGCATAGAAAGCATAGTAAAAACTAAATAAAAACAAAACATGTTTCCAGTAGCCTTGGTCATCCAAACAAACAAACAGACAACACAGAAGTTAACACGCTACAAAACCTTGGCAAATGGAACCATCCAAAATGATAGAATTTGACCTCCTTGACTGGGCCCATCTGCATCATGGCAATCTTGCAAGCCTTTATTGGATACACAAAAAAAAAAAAAAAAAAACTGTTGAATCAGTAACAGAACGCTGATAATACAATAGTGTTGAAGTACAAAACAAACACACACACAACTACTTAGAAGCCAAATTAAATAAAAAAGCCCTAAACAAAATATAATAAAAAAATAAAATAAATAAATACAAAACAAAAAAAGCAGGCACTGTAGTGAGAGATGCGTTCAGGAATTACCTGCGTCTATACACCGTCTATTTACTAATAGTGAAGCTGCAAGTTTTAAAAACTTTAAAAACAGCTGTCTCTGTGCTTTAATCAAAGCAGCACATTAATACTGAATGGTGAATAAATGGACTGGAACTACCAGTGCATTAAACGGTTTGGTAACACTGTAAGGTCTTATTTGTTAACATTAGTTAATGTATTAACTAACTAACATTAACTACATTATTTATTAAGCTTTCTTAAAGTTACAGTCAATCATTGTTTGATCATGTTAGTTCACAGTGCATTAACTAATGTTAACAAATACAACTTTTGATTTTAGTAATGCATTAGTAAGCATCACAATTAGCATTAATTACGATTAATAAATACTAGGGGTGAAACGGTACACAGAAGTCATGGTTCGGTTCATGCCTCGGTTCGGACATCACGGTTCGGTACGAGTTCTGTACAATGGAGGGAAAAGCAAAACAAAAATGTAGAAGGCATTTTTTTTTTCTTGTGCATGTCTGTAGGCTGTACCACCAAAGGAAAATAAATGTCTTAAAGGGATACTCCACCGTTTTTTCATATTAAACTATGTTATTCCCTTAACTAAGATACATACCTCTCTCGTCTCAGTGTGTGCACTAAATCGCTCTGTCTTGCGGCGAAACTTTGGTAGCACTTAGCTTAGCCCAGTTCATTCAATATGGGCCAAGCAGACAAGCTACCAAACACCTTCACGTTTTCCCTATTTAAATACAGTTACTCGCGTAGTGTAACTCGACCTAGGACGGTGACACAAAACAAAACGTTGCGCTTTTCTAAGCGTGTAAAATGGATAACTATATTGTATGGCGGAATACCATAGCAAGTGCTTGGAAGCACTTCGACTTGGCGCAGTAATATCTTCACTAGAGGGAGCGGGGGCCGGTGAGAGGATTTTTCACGAGTGAAGATATTACTGTGCCAAGTCGAAGTGCTTCCAAGCACTTGCTATGGTATTCCACCATACAATATAGTTATCCATTTTACACGCTTAGAAAAGCGCAACGTTTTGTTTTGTGTCACCGTCCTAGGTCGAGTTACACTACGCGAGTAACTGTATTTAAATAGGGAAAACGTGGAGGTGTTTGGTAGCTTCTCTGCTTGGCCCATATTGAATGAACTGGGCGATTTAGTGCACGCACTGAGACGAGAGAGGTATGTATCAACTCGTCTTAGTTAAGGGAATAACATAGTTTAATATGAAAAAACGGTGGAGTATCCCTTTAAAGGAGAACTCCGGTCAATTTTAACATTGAGCTCATTTTTTTGTAAATTTGGGGTGCTGTCAGTACAGAGAACAACGACAAAAATCGGTGTTGCCTACACCGTGTTATCCTCTTTTTAAAACTTGCACCCTGTTGACTAAAATGGGGCACGTTTTAAACCTGCTTTTAGCCTCTACTGTGTGTGATTCTTTCAGAGTGAACACAGTGAATCTGAGAGCAGTAGATGTGAAAGATATGAATAAAAGTGATGTTAATTCAGCCAGCGCACATTTATTTACTTCCTGTTTTCGGTCGAAGTCCACAGTAGTCGATTGACGAGTTCTCCACTGTTTCTTAGTTACCTATGATCACGCGCGTGAACTCGACAATCGACTAATGTGGACCTAGACCGAAAACAGGAAGTAAATACAGGTATGAGCGCTGGCTGAATTAACATCACTTTTATTCATATCTTTCACATCTACTGCAGTCAGATTCACCTTGTTCACTCTGAATAAAATCACTCACATGGCTGGTGCACTTGTAATGACACATCAAGGATGTTAAGAGGCTAAAAGCAGGTTTAAAATTTGCCCCAACAGGGTGCAAATTTTAAAGAGGATAACACGGTGTAGGCAACACCGATTTTTGTCATTGTTCTCTGTACTGACAGCACTCCAAATTTACAAAAACATTTGCTCAATGTTAAAATTGACTGGAGTTCTCCTTTAAGCCTTGTATTTTTTTTAAAAGTTTTATTAATAAAGTAAAGGCATAGAACCAGTTTATTTGTAGTGCATTGACAATAGTTTTATATAATTAGTTTATTAATTAAATTAATAAAAATACAAAAAGACCTTGAGATATGTTTTGTAATTGTACCTGAATGAATTTAAAATAAATTTGCTACATTTCAGATCAATATATTTGTTTTCCTTAAAATTTTAATTTCTAACTTTATTCTCATGTTAATTATACATAATTTATTTCTGTATAAAATAATACTACCATTAAAAACACATTTGATTTTCTTTTTTAATCAATGTAGAATGTGTAACTTAAAAAAAAAAAAAAATTAGTGCTCTGTTTATTTTTAGGACAAGAAATGAAAACCAATGCAATATGATGAATGTCCAAAAGATGGCACCCACAGACTGTTTTTAAATGGGGTTGGATAAATATTTTTTGCTTTTAAACAATGTGTGTGTGTGTGTGTGTGTGTGTGTGTGTGTGTGAGAGAGAGAGAGAGAGAGAGAGAGAGAGAGAGAGAGAGAGAGAGAGAGAGAGAGAGAGATTTTGGTTGGGTGACAGTTGTAGGTTACAGTTTGACAAGAGTTAACAGTTTGACAAAAGCACAATGTTGTGTTTTATTGCAAGTGTACACAAATATAAGTAAACACTTTGCAGTTTGAATGATGTCCTGTATGAACAAAATGATGGAGTATGTTTTTATGTTTCCACTGTTCGATCGCGCCCGCGCCTCGATCTCTCTCTCACACACGCACGCACACAACATATTCCAGCATTGCAATCTTGACATCGCAGCCTGTTCATTATAGACACAGAGCTTCAGAGCTAAGGCGGAGCTACAGATTAGGTGTCCCTAAAGAACCTGCGTATTTAACAGTAGTCCCGCTTTACATTAATTAATTTGCACGCAAGTTTTATTTATTTTTATACCGTGTATTCTCCGTGTATATTCATGCACCGAACTGTGACGCCGTACTGTTTCGGTTCAATACGAATACATGTACCGTTCCACCCCTAATAAATACTGAAGAAGAATTGTTCATGCCACATGTTAACTAAAGTAGTTAAACTTGTAAAGTGTTACAAATGGCTAGGCTACACCTTGCAGCCAATCAGAATAAAGTATTCAGACAGACCATGGTATACACATCTAGCAAAAACGCAATGTAACTGACTTACTGGTGTCTTGGACCCTCCTCCGTTTCTCTTTCTCTTCTCCCTCTGTCTCGGTCACTTGCAAGATGAAGCCATTTTTTAATAAATGATTCGATCTCTTGATCGGTGGCCGCAGCTGTCAGTCTGTTGTTTCTGACAGTTCCTAAAAAAATATAACATTGTAAATGCAAGGATGGACTACACAACTTTTAAAATCTTAGGACCCAATTAGGTAACACAAGCATTAGCGCATAGTTAATGCATAGTTAGCCAGCGCCAATGTAAAGAACATTTTGGCCATGGCCAAGGACACTCTTTGCTTCCAGATGCCCAAAAGGAACAAGTTTGATGCCTGCTAGGAAGATCGGACTGCGTCAAAAAATGGAAATCACATTATGAAATAAATGTTTATCTCCAATACACATTGGCCACAATTATTGACACCTCTAGATTTTGTTTACGAGTAAAATATCTCAGAAGTATATTCCCATTAATATTTATCTTTTTTTAGCACACCAGGGTGACTAGGAACATGAAATTGTCCAGCTATGACTTCTTGTTTCACAGGAGTTTAAATATGAGGAAACACAAAGGCCAAATTCCCTGAATCATCCATCACAATGAGTAAAACCAAAGAATATAGTTCTGATGTGCAGCAAAAGATTGTTGAACATCACAAAATAGAAAGTGGCTGTAAGACAATAGCTAAAGAATTGAAAATCCCCATTTTGACCATCAGGGCAATAATTAAGAAGTTATAATCAACTAATGATGTTACGAATCTGCTTGGAAGAGGACGTGTGTCTATATTGTCTTAATGGACGGTGAGGAGGAGAGTTTGAGTGGCCAAAGACTCTCCAAGGATCACAGATGGAGAATTGCAGAGATTACTGGAGTCTTGGGGTCAGAAAGCCTAAAAAAAAAAAAAAAACTTACATCTCCACATGTTGTTTGGGGGGGGTTTCAAGAAAAATCCTCCTCGCTCCGCTAAAATTAAACTCCAGCATATTCAGTTGTCAGACACGACTGGAACTTCAAAAGGGACCAGATTCTATGGTCAGATGAAACAAAAAAAAAAAAAGGGCTTTTTGGCAGCAAACCCACTAGATGTGTTTTAAACTGTAGGCTATTTTATTCCCACCCGCAGTTTTCTGTAGCAAATCACATTGACACATGTTATTAAGGTGAAAACATCCTGACTCAAAACATAAAGCAGGCCAACTAATGTTAATTTTATAATTACTAGGGTATAATAAAAATGTGAAATACATAGAGGAATAGCCTAATACCTGACCCAACTTTTAAATAGTCTACCTGAACCCAAAACATCTATTATTGTTACTTTGTAATCAAGCTTTTATTACGGAAGCCCTAAGAGGCCATGGATTGTTATTTTTTTCTATCTTGTTTTCTCGTGATAACGACTTAATTTTCTCGTGATCTCGAGATAACAAAAGTTGTTTTCTCGTGATCACGACTTAATTTTCACGTGATCTAGAGATAACAAAAGTTGTTTTCTCGTTATCATGACTTAATTTTCTCGTGATCTCGAGATAACAAAAGTTGTTTTCTCGTTATCACGACTTAATTGTCTCGTGATCTCGAGATAACAAAAGTTGTTTTCTCGTGATCACGACTTAATTTCTAATGTAAGATCTCGTCATAAAACCGTTTTCTCACGACGTCACGTCTATCGCGATTCGCGAGAAAATCTCGCCCCTTCTGAATGTTGTGTATTATGGTGTAGTAGCTATGTGCGAGCTGGCGTCTTTGACCGCAGAAGAGATGGATTTTATAACTGCTTTGAGAGAGAGAGGTGTCCCAGAGGAGAACCTGGCAAAAATGGAGGAAGATAAGGTATGTCACTTGCTAGATTAACATGTGGTTTAAGTTACTTGTGCTATTGTTACTTCGGTTAATGATTATTGAAATGGTCGCCTTGGTCATGGCCTTGATAGCACCCTGTTAAACTAATAGGCCCAATGCCTTATAAGCGGGACGAATACACAACACGTATCTAGTAATGTCGGATTTGAGAATCAATTAAGTTACTTTTTAAAGTTAAGTCATCTTTATATACGTTAACGTTAAGTCACGGCTGAGGGCGTTGTTGTTAGATAACCCCTAGATAACCCTGCAACCCCTTCAGCCGTGACTTATTCACGATACAGCACTAGACTCGAGTTATTACTTTTATAAAACGGTTATCTCACAATACAATACAAATATTAAAGCTGAAAAAATATGTATCTTATGCAATATGCAACTTTCATGAAGTAAAATCACTAAAAGCCTTCCTTCCGCTGGAACAAATAGTCCTTGACCGTAAACAGCAACAGAAGTTACATTCATTATTTCTCCAATAGATGGCGGAAAAGACTGTCTTTATGAGTGAGTCAGTCAGTAGAGAAGACACATTGAAATGACTCAAACTTGTGATAACGGAGAATCCTGTCACGCAACTGACATGACTATAGGCACGGGAAGACCGCTTAGCAGCTAACTGTTAAAAGGACAAGATATTGCAGCGGGCATTCAAACAGATTTTTTTAATTATGAATATAGGACTGAGTGACCTTTATTTATATCTTTTGCTGTAGTGTGTCAGCAAGAAATATCAGTTTACATTTCCAAACCCTTTTGCTATTAATTGTTATAATCCAGTGACATTTTCGTATGCACTAGGAGTGTTTTAAACACAAAAGGCTGGTCACACCAAATATTTATTTCATTTAGTTAATACAAGTTAATTGATAAATAAAATCTGTTTATGACATTATTTTTTAAAAGCATCTTCACTTTACAGCAGGTGTTAGAGCTCAATTGCTGTTTTTTCAGTGTACTGTAGCTTTGTCTCAGTTTCTTCATGTAATCACAGACAGACTCGATGATGGTGAGATCAGATCATACTGGCTGCTGTCAGACTCCTTGTTTATACAACATTTTTTGGGGTGCAAATACTAATTTTATGTTTATATTATATGAAAAAAATAATATATATATATATATATATATATATATATATATATACAGTGCTATGCATAAGTGAATACACCCATGCTAAAGTTGACTAAAAAGAGGAATAAAAAATCATATTTTGGAAATTTACCTTAATGCCTTAATTAAAAAAATTAGGAAAAATCCAACCTTTAAGGACACCAATTTTCTTTGTGAATGAATAATGTATCGTAAATAAATAAATGTTCTTCCTTAAAATACATGGTGCATAAGTGAGTACACCCCTATGTTAAATTCCCATAGAGGCAGGCAGATTTTTATTTTTAAGTTTTTTTTTTTTTTTTTTTTTTTTAGGATACTATGCATCCTGATAAAGTTCCCTTGGCCTTTGGAATTAAAATAGCCCCACATCATCACATAGCCTTCACCATACCTAGAGATTGGCATGGTTTTATTTCAGTTAGCCTAAAAGCTAGTTTGATTTGCATTGAGAGATGATCTTATGGAAAGTTCCCCATGCCAATCTCTAGGTATGGTGAAGGCTATGTGATGATGTGGGGCTATTTTAATTCCAAAGGCCAAGGGAACTTTATCAGGATGCATAGTATCCTAAAAAAAATTTTTTTTAAATACTTAAAAATAAAAATCTGCCTGCCTCTATGGGAATTTAACATAGGGGTGTACTCACTCATGCACCATATATTTTAAGGAAGAACATTTATTTATTTACGATACATTATTCATTCACAAAGAAAATTGGTGTCCTTAAAGGTTGGATTTTTCCTAATTTTTTAAATTGAGGCATTAAGTTCAATTTCCAAAATATGATTTTTTATTCCTCTTTTTAGTCAACTTTAGCATGGGTGTATTCACTTATGCATTGCACTGTATATATATATATATGAATATGCGGAATTGCGGCTCAGATAACTTTAGTCCTTATTTTTGAAAACACTTTACCACCTAAAACTAAACGCATACTAAAAGCATATTATGATGATGTGTTTCAGATTGATCCTGCTGTTGCCAGACTTATGAATGAAGAGGAACTGGCTAAGTATATTCCTCGATATGGCGACAGGGTCTTTGCAAAGAACTGGATGCCGATAAATGCAGAGGATCATGGGAATGAAGACAGAAAACAGAAATTGATTAACCAAATAAGAGAAAAAATGAAACTACCAGCAATTCAAAATCAGAAAAAAAAGTATGGTGTTGGCAATAAGAATGCTGAAAGCAAGACAAGGAAAATTGAGCTTGGCTGGATGAGCTACCAAGATGGCAGTTACAAACAAGTTAGAAGACCCAAAGGTGGTGGAACACGAGAAATTGTTGTTAAAAAAGAAGACACTGTGTCAAATGTTCTGGATATCGGGAGAAAACTTTTTTTCCCTGATGGTGAATCAGCAAAAGGGAATGCTGACGATTTCAACTTTATGGTTTGTGTCAGTGGGTCTGAAGAACCACTCAAAAAAGATCAGACAGTTGGCGGCTTGTACGAGGCAACACATTACAAAATTCTTAGACTGTATGTGTGCACAAGACTGAAAGATCAGGATTCTGATCAGAGTGATGAAACTGACAGGAATTTGACTCTAAAGAGACCCCGGCTTACTTCCACGCCAGATGTAACTCCATGTACTTCAGGATGTAACAATCAGACCAGAATTCAAACTTTGCATTCCCCTCCTTCTACGCCTGTAAGCTCCCATGATGATGTACTCCCATCTTCTGATGATGAAGTGGTGTTCCTGGGTAATGATGTGAACACATCTTTTGACATGGTTTCTGACACACTTGTGTATTCACCTGTACATGTTGATTATGTGGGGAATGAAATATTTGTTGAAACAATACTGGAAACAGTTCAATCTGAGTCAGATTCAGTCTTCATTCCAGGTAGCACATTCTATGAAGATACAGATGCTGAAGGAATGGTGTCAGAAGTGCCACAAGATCCACCACAGGCAACTGATTCCCAGGAGCCAACGAACAATGACTCATTCTTTGAAAATCCAAGACATGTGACTGAAAGTGAAACAGTTATGATTCGCAGAGTTCACTGTGTAAGTGATATGATTCAAGCTTTCTCAGACAATAACATTCTGCTTGCAAATGTAAAATTTAAACGGGTACTCGAAAATGGCGAGGAGGAAGCTGGCATCGGCGATGGAGTTTTCCAGGACTGTATTACTGAATTCTGGGACACATTTTTTGCAACAAGAACTTGTGGAACAACTTACAAGATACCTACTCTGCATCACACTTACCAAGAAAGGGAGTGGGAAGCTGTTGCACGTATTTTTGCCATTGGATGGCTGCGCTTTGGTTACTTGCCAATTCAGCTAGCACCTCCTTTTCTAAAAGAAGCACTGTCCCTTCCTTCACCAGAAACCAGTCTAATGGAGGTGTTTTTCAATTACATTAGTCCAACAGAGAAGGATGTTTTAAGTGAAGCGCTCCAAGACTTCCAAAGTGCTGACATGGATGAAGTACTTAGTGTTCTAAGCAGTCACAGCTGCACAGTGCTACCTAATGAAAACAATCTCCAGAAAATACTGGAAGAAATTGCACATAAAGAGATGGTGCAACAACCAGCCTACATAATAAAATGCTGGAAACCCATTCTGCGATCTATTGGGGAAACCATGACTGCTGAAAATCTGGACAAGATAACTGAAAATCTCCAACCAAAGGCAAGAAATGTGGCAAAATCCATTAAGTTCCAACAATCAATGTCCCAGTCTGAAACAATCGTATCAAATCATCTCTTACGATTCATTAGGGAGAGAGACCAGAAGGAGCTTGGTCTTTTTCTCAGATACTGCACAGGGTCTGATTTATTTCTCTCTAAGACAATTGAAGTAACATTTAAAGAAATGAGTGAGTTTTCAAGAAGGCCCATTGCCCACACTTGTACACAGCACCTTGAACTGGCAAGCGACTACAGCACCTATGCAGAATTTAGGGCAGAGTTTTGCTCTGTGTTAAACAGTGGAGTGTGGGTAATGGATTTGTCATAGACATATGAAGGTTAAAGTTGAAGTGCCTGCATGAAAAAGATGTCCATGAGTTGTTAAATTATCATTATAAACTCAAGGTAATGTTTTAATGTTAACATGTTATATGCCGTTCATGAAGTTGAAATAGGAGTCATTTTAAAAAGTACTGGGAATGAAATAGAGTGGTTGTCAATTTAATATAGTTAGTTTGAATGGGACAGTTTTATGTTCTCCTGTCAGGTTTTTATTCCATGTTTACACTTTTTCCCATTTATACATCCAACACTAAATCTAAATCTATGGTTGAAGCAGTATTGTTGCACATGAATTGTTTTATTTGCATCAACTGATTCATATATTTTGTAAACAATAGTGTACTACATTATCATTATAAATTGAAAGTAATGTTTTCATATTATACATTATATCCAGTTCATGAAGTTAAAATGGGAGTCAAGATAGAAGTTAATAGAAGTTTAGTGGGCTGATTTATATGGGACAGTTTTGTTTTCCCATTAGGTTTTCCTTCCATGATTATTTTGTTTATAAATCCAACATTTAATCTAAATAATCTGTTGTTGAAGCAGGAGTTGCACTTAAATAGTTTTATTTGCATCAACTGATTCATTTATTTTTCTACACCGTTGAATGGATATTTCTATTACTGTCATATTAAAACAAAGTTCTTTGACTCATCCTTTGATGTACTTTGTTTCTGTTTCCATTAGGTGACAAAATTAAAAAATAAATAAAACATTAAATTATGAAACTAAAGGGTATACAAATATAACCTGCAACCTAGAAAAAATTAAATTTCATGTTTACACACACAAAAAAATGTTTTTTTTTTTTTTTTTTTTTTACAATTATGGCATATTTTATAGATTGTGACATCTATAAACCTAAAAGTTCTCTAACCAGAGGCCGAATGTTTTTGTAGAGTCTCAATGCCTCTGTGGCTGCTGCACTTGGCTGTAGATTATTCTCCTCCATAACAAGAATGCAGAGGTCATAGAAGTCACGATCACAGGGTATGTCTGATTTCCACAGGCAGACATTCTCATGGATAATCACATCCAATTTTTCAGCATCTACAGGATTCAAGTAGTCTTTTGATTGATAAAGTTCTGGTAAGTTGTACATGAGGAAGGGTTTTCCATGTTGTAAGTCACGACCATTGCTACGTCGGATTCGGTGGTTATTCCACATATTTACAACAGTGTCCAGTTCATCCTAAAAACAAACCATATTAGGGATTAATAAAAACGAATAATATTTGGGATTAATAAAAATAAAGCATATTAGGGAGGGATTAATGAAGGGGAATAATGACATGCAGTAAATTGAAAAGCAGCAGGGTTTACTGAAGCAGTAGAACATGAACATCAAACAACTACTCAATCTATGGCACGTTTCCAAAAACCATAATTATCTAGCAGGTAAAAACATTACAATAAATAAAATAAAATATGTAGGCAAGGCTATTATAGGCTATTATAGTTTGGGTTATTTTTTATAATATCCCATGAGTCCTAATAAATGCAATTTCAACTATTTATGAAGTGCTTATTTTATAAAGAACACCGCTTTCTCACATAAACAGCCCCTGCACGAGAGAATAATTGATTCTCGAGCCATCGATATCAACCTAGAAATGGTATACCTTCTGTTAAGTTATACCTTAAGAGTCTTCGTAGCGCGCTAAGAGACAACGTTATCGGGAAACTCAGCCCAGGGGTGCGTTCTCCGAAACTACCTTAAAGGTATAGCGGAGGATTTTCTTTTTCCGGGTGGGTAGTGTAAACTATTGGTCCACCTAAGTGTCAATCATTCTGGTGATATGTTTACGTAAGGCCGTCGTACGTGCTCGTCCCTTAGTTTTCGCTTTCTGCGCATGCGCACTTTCAGGTGTTTATGTGTGGTGAGCTAGAGCTAAGCCATTCATTGAAGCTCGCCGTTTCACCGGGTCCTTTGAAAATGTCTGAGGGTCGCAAGAGAAAAAGTTTGTACGAACTGTATGAGAAGAAGAGAAAGGCCTCAGAAGAGAGAAACAAGATCAGAGTGTTTTTGGGAGATTGTTTCACACGATGGCGTGCTCTGAAAACACAGGTTGGGCTTCCCACTGATGCCTCAGTCGCGAAGTTTCTACTCGACAGGTAAAGTTTGGCATGCTATTTGGAGAAAAAGTGCAAATCTTCTTTTGGAAAGTAATCTTGTATGAGCGATGCCGACAGCAACTTTTAAACAGAGCGTGCACGAGGAGAACCTCGCACACGTTTAATAGGCGTTCCCTCTCGGGAGCAGGTAGAGTGTTGCGCATGTGCATTTTTTCAAAAAGTGGAGAGGGCGGTTCTTATCTAAAATTCGGAAAGATCCTCCGCTATACCTTTAACGCTACGTCGTTCTTAAGTTGTACCTTAAGAAGTACCTTATCGTTAATACGTGTTTTCCGAAACCTTCTTAGTTAAGTAGGCCTATACCTTCTGTAAGTCATACGTTCGTAAGGTTGGTCTGGAGCGCTCTTAGCTATACCTTATCGCTGCTGACGGTTCATACCGCTAGTGGCCACCACTACGCAAAAAGCTTTTTTACATCGCAGTTTAATTACACATAGACAATTTTATATGAATATTTAATATAAAATCTGATTTAGTATTAAAATTACATTTTTACTTTACTTTAAAATTTTACACATAAAATACTTAAGTTGTTATAGCCTACACCCAGTGTATGGAAGTGTTTTCATTAATAAAGTTTCCATACACTAATGGTTGTTAGCTTTTTTAATTACTATCCTAAGGCACATCAGCTGGCGAACCATTTGACAGAAAAGGCTTAGGAGTCTATATAAAGAAAGATGAGTTTACACAAACTTTATAGCTATGGCAGCAAGACAGCGAGTAGGGCCTACTTGTTTTAAATCAAAGACGGCGCCGTCCGCGGAGCCAGTTAGTGTATGTCAACTACATGGCTGGTGGATAATCAGCATAGGCTACGTGAACATTAACACACTTATGGCCGTGAGGGTTTGGGATTGCACACTTGCTAAATTAAAAACACATACTCATATTTATTTCTGCATTTGCATATTTCAATGAGCCCCGATAAATGCAGTTTGTACTATTTCTAAAACGCTTCTTTTATAAAGAACATTGTTTTCTCAAAACTTATACCGCTGTGAAGGAAGCGCACAATCGATCATCGAGGCATCGATATCAACCTATTCAGCGCCTCCACCATGGACAGCGCCTGCTAAGGTCGAACTTAAGAAGGTTTACCTTAAGCAACATCCTAAGGTATAGTTCGGAGAACACACGTAGGAAAGGTATACCTGTAGTTAAGGTGTACCTTTTGAGTCTTCGTAGCGCGCTAAGAGACAACGTCGGAGAACGCAGCCCAGGACAACCAGCAGCACCTTTAACTTTATTCAAATGCAAATGGTTGTGATTGTACTTTATTGTACACTTTATTACTCTCTTTTTTTATTTATTTAATGTATAAATTAAATAATTAAAAAGGTCAGAAAACAAAACAAATAAATATAAATAATTTAATCTAATAATTTTAATCAAACTTAAATGAATGAACAAAAAAATAAAAGAAATCCTTTTAATCTGTTGAAAATTACACCGTTTCATTACAGCGTTGTTTCGCTCTATCTCCTATAAAAGGACATCAACTTCATCTTTTTGAAAGGTAGGCTATCTTTTTTTTTCACCCATTTTGTCAGTGCCTCCGCCTGTAGGTGCTTATATAGACTATATATAGTCTTGATTGCTAATCCACAACAGATGACAATTATTAGGTTAAACGTTCAGAATACGATTCCATATAAGGTTATATTTCAGAACTTCGCGAATGGACAGCGACTTTTAAGTAGCACGTAAAACGCGTTATCTCACATTCATGTTAAGTGCATTTTTGGGAAACGCTCGTGGAATTGCTGCGAGCGTTCTTAACCTTGCACGCAAATAACACCCCCGAAATTCACTTTAAAGAAAGGTTTTCTACAAAACAAAACTTAATTAAGTGGTCAAAATCCATTTGCAATTGATTCCATTCTGAATAAACAAACAGTGCAGTTTACATGCTTCATCCTTGTTGCATTATTCATTAAGATAATAGGCCTAATTAATAAATGCATGCACAATTATCAGTAAAATTGATAAATGTTGCAGATATGTTTTATTATGCACAAACAAATGCCTTTCAACTTATGTGTGCAAAATTCAGAATTAAATGAATGTGCAGCAATTTGTACAAAGAGAGAGTCTGTAGGCCTACTATATGTTTTGTAGCCATTAAATAAGCGCATTTAGTTTCATATTTGTTAAAATATTATAATGTATAATTTTTCCATTTATGTTGATTATGAAAAGTGAACAGCATGAGTAAGATAGGATGCGCAATATATGAGACATGGAGTGGGTCAGACATGATTTTGACCACTTCATTAAGTTTTGTTTTGTAGAAAACCTTTCTTTGCAGTGAATTTCGTTTTGTATAAATAGTATCTTAATTTTAATCAATTTTTCATCAATCAATTGCTTGTATTTAATAAATAAGAAGCAAATATATAGCAGACAATAATCATGTATTGGCGCCAGCGCGGTCACTTGCATTGCACTTGAACTGGAGCGCATCTCATCATAAATAAACCGAAACTCAGTGTAGCCTATGCCTCACACATACATGAGAAATACATCTGAAGAAAGCTTGAAATGTCTTTAAATGAAACAATCAAAACGAAAAGAAATCGGCTACTCTCTGTTTATGCAATCCATGATGTTTCTCGTGTGCATGCGAAAGTCCATATTATAATTTTTTGCAAAGGTCCCCTCCTTTTTTAATTGGGAAAATAAACATACAAAAATATTTACACATACGACACATTTGAGTCTAAATGTGAACAAGGAGCGATATTGTTTAGTGCTTAATGCCGCGGTCTATTTCCAATTCACTTTACGCCGCATGTGATCACCAAATTCAGCACCACAGCAAACGACCAGCGACCGATCAATCAAATGTAATCGCGAATGGGGAAGAGATGAATTCACTTATTTATTAAAATTATTTATTTATTTTAAATACATTAAAAATAGAATATTATTTGAACAATCTAGATCTTAAGCATGCACGATTAATTCAACTCGTAGCCTATATGGGTTACACAAAATCCTTTAGCATTTTTTACCTCAAAATGTTATAGGCTACGAACAAGCGCATTATAGGCCTATCTGTACTAAATATTAATAGAAGATAATACCAACAGCAATAATAATAAAGGTCAATTGGACAGTTGAGCTATTGGCCTAAAACTTGCCAAAAGATGTGCCCCGTTTAAATTGCTTTGGACAAATGGAAATGATCAAGATAAATTATTATTTTAGCAGGTATTAATCTTATTTTATCAGACTAAACAACAGTTACCTGAATTAATGAGAGAAAACAGAAGCGTATGAGGCATTTGTCAGTTGCGTCGCCTGTGAAATCACCAGTTGACTGCAGTTCTTTGAACATATCCATCCAGTAATCTGCATTTTGTCGTCTGTAGATACCCCACCAACTTTCTATTCTCTGATTTGCTGGGCTTGTTCCTTGAAAGACACAAGGTCCATGCACAGTTCCTGTCGAGTCTTCACGAAGAAACTCTTGTAGCCTGTTGACGTGGACATTTTCGGTACCAAAATCGGATCTGATTATTTGAGGACAACCGACTCTTTCAGCAACAGCGCGGAAATAATAACCAGCAATTACTCTGGGATTATTATTGGTGAAGTAGGCTTGCATCCAGATGATGTGCCTCGAGAAACCATCAATGCAGCCGTTAACTGCTATGCCATACGGCTTCAATTTGTCGTAAGAATCCATATGCCATAGATAGTTAGGGCCTGGCACTCGGTAATGTCGCCTCCGCAACCTTCTCCCTCTTCTTTCCTCCACACCTGATGGATCCAGACATAACTGAACCTCTCTGACCATTTCTCGGGTCAGCCGCAAACCATTTAATCTGCATCTTTCAAACATCATCCTGTAGCCATGCAGACGTCCCGGTCCCTGAAGTTGGCTGGCAATGAAATTGATTACACGTTCAGGGTCGCTATATTGTCTTCTACGATAAAGTTGCAAACCTGACAGCCTCCTTCTCAAGTGTCGGACACTAATGTGGAAGTCGTCAATTACTGACAGACATAGAGCTATTTCATTTTGAGTGAGCCCGTTATCAAAGTAAAAGCGAATGCGATCATCCATGATGCTGCTTTATTCTGCTTTTGGTACTTATACTGTTCTTGCCTACACAGAAAAAAACAAGTCGTGATAACGAGAAAACAACTTTTGTTGTCGAGATTATGAGAAAATATAAGTCGTGATAACGAGAAAACAACTTTTGTTATCTCGAGATCACGTGAAAATTAATTCGTGATAACGAGAAAACAACTTTTGTTATCTCGAGATCACGAGAAAATTAAGTCGTGATAACGAGAAAACAACTTTTGTTATCTCGAGATCACGTGAAAATTAATTCGTGATAACGAGAAAACAACTTTTGTTATCTCGAGATCACGAGAAAATTAAGTCGTGATAACGAGAAAACAACTTTTGTTATCTCGAGATCACGTGAAAATTAAGTCGTGATCACGAGACAACAACTTGTTATCTCGAGATCACGAGAAAATTAAGTCGTTATCACGAGAAAACAAGATAGAAAAAAATAACAATCCATGGCCTCTTAGGGCTTCCGTACTTTTATTGTAAGAAAAAGCATGTAGTTTTTTTATTTATTTGTGCATTATTCCTAGGGTTAATGAAACATTGCTGTCACAAAGTAATACAACTAGTGCAGTATTATGTCCAATGTATAAACATGAATGTCAAATTACACTATATTATTTTTTTATTTTTTTTCATTGTTGTGCCAAAATAAGACACGAGTTAAATACTTTAACCGTGCAGAACTGACTAAAGGGAGAGTGATAACATGAACAAATCTAAATGTAACGTTAATGGCGCGCCGAGCAATCGATACTTGTTCATTTCGCATTCGTGACAACCATAATAGATCTAGCTTAGAGTTGAACTGCCAAAATAATGTAACTTCGAATATAAATTATTCCATCGACTCTATATAACACAACATGCAGACTCCAACTTGATATAACGAAGCAATCGCTAACAAAAATAAACATTTGGATTACGTCTTACCTTGACTTTTTGCAGTACTGGTATCCGTCCTCCGTCCTCCTGACAATCCTCTGACGTTTTGGTTTTGAGCGCCTTTTTCGCGCTTTCCGGCAACGTTTAAATTTAAAGGGCCGTGAACTGGAAAATCGTCAGTTAGATTTTTTTTTTCTTCACAGACAACTACAAATGCAGTAAATATTATATTTAAACATAATGGATCTTATCTCTAATCAGCAAAAAAGTGGGAACATTTTGTCATGAATGCAGGGCTTTGAAAAAGTATTCAAGAAAACATATCAAAATAATATTTTCTCATAGCAGGTTCTGCTGATTTGTCATCTTCATTTAATTGTATTTCATCAATTATAGTGTCAATTAGTATTATAATTTTTTAATCTTTAATAAAGATTGTTTATAACCTAAAGATGACAGTTGTATAAATGTCAATTATATTTAGCCAGAAATGTAAGAAAAATTTAAGGTTTATTTAGAATAAAATATTGTTTATATATATATATATATATATATATATATAAACATTTAATATAATATAATATTATACATATACATTTAACATAATATAATATTTTACATATTTAAATATTTTAAGGGAGTTTAAAATATTACCCTTTGTGGGGTCACTTTGACACACCTAGGAACAGTGAATCGCAACCTTTTTGACTTCAATGTCCCCTTATATTCTCCACAACAAATCCTGTACATTTGTTATAAAAATAGCCAAATAATGAGAAATATCTTTTCTCATTGGTGGATTTAGTTTTGTCATAATTTTAAGTCATCTTAAGGCCCCAGTGGAAGTTTGTCCAGGTCTGCTCTAGAAGTTAGATGACACTGCTAGCAAGATAAGCAAGGTTACACCGAGTAGGCTACATACAACATGTTCCTGGCTTAACATCTTTGTTGATCCTGGAACAGCATTCGACCAATTAGATTTGAAGTTTGCAGTTGTGTCAAGTTTAGGCTTACAACCATGCTTTTAGATCAATGTTATTATCATTTCCCTCTGATTGTAGGTTTAGGGTTAGGGTTAGGGTTAGGGTTAGGACTATTTTTATGGACAGGAATGTTGTTCCAAGATCAACAAAATATATTGATACAGGAGCATGTACTTGGCAAAATCATTGTGCCCCAAGCTTTGCACAAACATCAACTAAAGTATCTTCTTGCACATCCCAAAACCATAAAAAGTCTTCATAAGTTTGAACCTAGACACTTGAACTTTTCTAGACACTGTACCTACAAAACATATGTTAGCAATAGCATATATGTCATAGATGTAAGTACATGTAGCCTCACATCCAGCCTAAGTGTCTACTCCATCCATACCAAAAAATATTGTTAAATGTTGTTAAAAAAATGTTTAAAAAATATTCAGGCCATTACAGGTTCAATCTTTGTCCCTTTTAAGCTAAATTAGCCATTTTCAGAAGTGTGGCATCGAATCCAGAAATGGACTTACCACGTAGGTTTTAATTTTTGGGAAACACAAAGAATATTTGCCACGTCGAATGTGAGCCAAGTTAGACTTACACCCTGCAATGCTGACTGTGCCGTATATATTTCCCAAATTGTAATTAATTATTTGGGCAATATTTGCCATGTCAAATGGGGGCCACTTTTGCCTCACATCGAGATGAGATAGTGCTCACTGAGCCATATCTTTGCCAAAACTGGCCCAGATATGTTTTAAGATAAATGGGTCACATTTGCAGCATTATATGTGGGCCACTTTTGGCTCACACCCAGATGAGCCAGTGCTCACTGAGCCATATCTTTGCCCAAACTGGCCCAGATATGTTTTAAGATAACTGGGCCACATTTGGAGCATCATATGTGGTCCACTTTTGGCTCACACCCAGATGAGCCAGTGCTCACAGAGCCATATCTTTGCCAAATCTGGCCCAGATATGTTTTAAGAAAACTGGGCCACATTTGCTGAAACATATGTGGGCCATTTTTGGTTTACATCCAGATCAGTCATTGTCGATTGTGCCACGTTTTTGCCATAGGTGGCCCACATTTGGCTTGTGATATTTGGGCCATATTCATTATTTATCATATGGGCCACTTTAGGCTCACATCCAGATGAGCCAGTGCTCACTGAGCCATATCTTTGCCCAAACTGGCCCAGATATGTTTTAAGATAACTGGGCCACATTTGGAGCATCATATGTGGGCCACTTTTGGCTCAAATCCAAATGAGCCAGTGCTCACTGAGCCACATCTTTGCCCAAACTGGCCCAGGTATGTTTTAAGATAACTGGGCCACATTTGGATCATCATATGTGGGCCACTTTTGCCTCACACCCAGATGAGCAAGTGCTCACTGAGCCATATCTTTGCCAAAACTGGCCCAGATGTGTTTTAAGATAACTGGGCCACATTTGGATCATCATATGTGGGCCACTTTTGGCTCACACCCAGATGAGCCAGTGCTCACTGAGCCATATCTTTGCCAAAACTGGCCCAGATATGTTTTAAGATAACTGGGCCACATTTGCAGCATCATATGTGGGCCACTTTTGGTTTACACCCAGATGAGCCAGAGCTCACTGAACCATATCATTGCCAAAACTGGCCCAGATGTGTTTTAAGATAACTGGGCCACATTTGCAGCATTATATGTGGGCCACTTTTGGCTCACATCCAGATGAGACAGTGCCACTGAGCCATATCTTTGACAAAACTGGCCCAGATGTGTTTTAAGATAACTGGGCCACATTTGCTGAAACATATGTGGGCCACTTTTGGCTCACACCCAAATGAGCCAGTGCTCACTGAGTCATGTCATTGCCAAAACTGGCCCAGATGTGTTTTAAGATAACTGGGCCACATTTGGATCATCACATGTGGGCCACTTTTGGCTCACACCCAGATGAGCAAGTGTTCACTGAGCCATATCTTTGCCAAAACTGGCCCAGATGTGATTTAAGATAACTGGGCCACATTTGCAGCATCATATGTGGGCCACTTTTGGTTCACACCCAGATGAGCCAGAGCTCACTGAGCCATATCATTGCCAAAACTGGCCCAGATGTGTTTTAAGATAACTGGGCCACATTTGGATCATCATATGTGGGCCACTTTTGGTTCACACCCAGATGAGCCAGAGCTCACTGAGCAGTATCTTTGCCAAAACTGGCCCAGATGTGTTTTAAGATAACTGGGCCACATTTGGATCATCATATATGGGCCACTTTTGGCTCACACCCAGATGAGCAAGTGCTCACTGAGCCATTTCATTGCCAAAACTGGCCCAGATGTGTTTTAAGATAACTGGGCCACATTTGCAGCATTATATGTGGGCCACTTTTGGTTCACACCCAGATGAGCCAGGGCTCATTGAGCCATATCATTGCCAAAACTGGCCCAGATGTGTTTTAAGATAACTGGGCCACATTTGGATCATCATGTGTGGGCCACTTTTGGTTCACACCCAGATGAGCCAGAGCTCACTGAGCCATATCTTTGCCAAAACTGGCCCAGATGTGTTTTAAGATAACTGGGCCACATTTGGATCATCATATATGGGCCACTTTTGGCTCACACCCAGATGAGCAAGTGCTCACTGAGCCATATCATTGCCAAAACTGGCCCAGATGTGTTTTAAGATAACTGGGCCACATTTGCAGCATTATATGTGGGCCACTTTTGGCTCACACCCAGATGAGCAAGTGCTCACTGAGCCATATCATTGCCAAAACTGGCCCAGATGTGTTTTAAGATAACTGGGCCACATTTGCTGAAACATATGTGGGCCACTTTTGGCTCACACCCAAATGAGCCAGTGCTCACTGAGCCATATCTTTGCCAAAACTGGCCCAGATGTGATTTAAGATAACTGGGCCACATTTGCAGCATCATATGTGGGCCACTTTTGGTTCACACCCAGATGAGCCAGGGCTCATTTAGCCATATCATTGCCAAAACTGGCCCAGATGTGTTTTAAGATAACTGGGCCACATTTGGATCATCATATGTGGGCCACTTTTGGTTCACACCCAGATGAGCCTGAGCTCACTGAGCCATATCTTTGCCAAAACTAGCCCAGATGTGTTTTAAGATAACTGGGCCACATTTGGATCATCATATGTGGGCCACTTTTGGCTCACACCCAGATGAGCAAGTGCTCACTGAGCCATATCTTTGCCAAAACTGGCCCAGATGTGTTTTAAGATAACTGGGCCACATTTGCAGCATTATATGTGGGCCACCTTTGGCTCACATCCAGATGAGACAGTGCCACTGAGCCATATCTTTGCCAAAACTGGCCCAGATGTGTTTTAAGATAACTGGGCCACATTTGCTGAAAAATATGTGGGCCACTTTTGGCTCACACCCAAATGAGCCAGTGCTCACTGAGCCATATCATTGCCAAAACTGGCCCAGATGTGTTTTAAGATAACTGGGCCACATTTGCAGCATTATATGTGGGCCACTTTTGGCTCACATCCAGATGAGCCAGTGCTCACTGAGCCATATCTTTGCCAAAACTGGCCCAGATGTGTTTTAAGATAACTGGGCCACATTTGCAGCATTATATGTGGGCCACTTTTGGCTCACATCCAGATGAGACAGTGCCACTGAGCCATATCTTTGCCAAAACTGGCCCAGATGTGTTTTAAGATAACTGGGCCACATTTGCTGAAACATATGTGGGCCACTTTTGGCTCACACCCAAATGAGCCAGTGCTCACTGAGCCATATCATTGCCAAAACTGGCCCAGATGTGTTTTAAGATAACTGGGCCACATTTGCAGCATTATATGTGGGCCACTTTTGGCTCACATCCAGATGAGCCAGTGCCACTGAGCCATATCTTTGCCAAAACTGGCCCAGATGTGTTTTAAGATAACTGGGCCACATTTGCTGAAACATATGTGGGCCACTTTTGGCTCACATCCAGATGAGACAGTGCCACTGTGCCATATCTTTGCCAAAACTGGCCCAGATATGTTTTAAGAAAACTGGGCCACATTTGCTGAAACATATGTGGGCCATTTTTGGTTTACATCCAGATTAGTCATTGTTGATTGTGCCACGTTTTTGCCATAGGTGGCCCACATTTGGTTTGTGATATTTGGGCCATATTCATTATTTATCATATGGGCCACTTTAGGCTCACATTCAGATTACACAATGCCATAAGTGCCGCATCTTTGCCTAAAAAGGCCCACATGTGATTTAAAATATTTGGGCCATATTTGCCATTTTACATGTGGGCCACTTCAGGCTCAGACACATTTGGTCCGGGCCATAAGTAGGCCTGAAGTGCCGCATCATTGCCTGAAGTGGCCCACATCTGTCTGCTATCTGGGATGCAAAACAATACGTGCGCCTCCGAGCTATCGGAGCTATCATATAAACCATGATGGGCAATATTGTTATTATGGAAGCTATTGTTCCATATGGATTCATTTTGTGTGGGATATCCCTACCACAATAATAATGCTAGAGAAATCCTTGACACAAAGACGATCTTCACTGCATTGCCTTGACAGAAATTCCTCACATCATACGTCATGTTTAATAAGCTTTTCCATTTCACACTTTTACTTTTATTACTCAAAAATTTAACACTGCAAAAAACTCACACATGATTTAGTGTATTACTTAAATGTAAACGGACACATGAATAATTTGCTATACTAATGATAATTGATAAGTTATATATCTTCTTCTGTTATTTTTATCTGTGAATTTATTTCATCATCGGACTGGCATAGAGTTTATGTTTCATATATGTTCAATCTTGTCGCTGATAGAATTACTGTGTTGGCAACTGCTGCTTTACTTTTGCTTTCTTTTTGGCAAAATTGTTTATGTGCGATGCTAGAGGCAGCTGCTTTATTACTGTTTGCCGTAGCCTATAGTATATCACAAGTGTTGTAAAATAGCTTAACACTAAAAGATGGGTTAGTCTAAATTATGTAAACTGGGTTGATAGACGCCCATAAATAATTTGTTTAGAAAAATTATAGAATTGCCTACTTTTGGGTTTTTGAAGCTAATAAATTATGAAGCTGTCGAAGCATATTATTATTATTATATTATCTTATTTTTGTTTGCTTGTCTTCAGACGACT
Organism: Rutilus rutilus; assembly: GCF_951802725.1. NCBI lineage: Eukaryota > Metazoa > Chordata > Actinopteri > Cypriniformes > Leuciscidae > Rutilus > Rutilus rutilus. Next base: position 26,174,719 of record NC_140218.1, read on the forward strand.
TCATAAAAGCCCTTTATCTTACTGTTAGTAGATCTGGATTTTTCATTTGATATGTTCGCATTATGCTGAGCCATGCAGATTGAGCTGCGTATTATTTTAAATTTTTTATTATTACTTATTTGGAAAGAGCTGTATGTGTTTACTCCAATGCCGTATGCGCTTTCCTGTCATGTGTGAGTGCGTGTGTGCCTGTGTTCTCTTACGAGAGGTTCTCTCGTATTGCGTAAGCTAGCTTACGCTGCGGGAAAGTCTCCTTTCTCGAGATACTGAAGCCAAAAATTATCCTTAATTTTTTTAAACCTTGTCAACGCAGTGCGGCAGCCTGCAGACCTAGGGCAGGCGAATCGCGTGCCCATTGGCTGCTCTGCGGCAACTGCAGCAGCCTATGGCTGAGCCTTGCGCGTGACGTCACGTCCAATGAGCGCGCTTGGCGCGCTTAATGCGTCACAGCCCGACATTAGGGGTGTGGCCTAGCGTATATAAGCAAGGAACAGAGGCTGCTTCACTGATTTCTGTCTCTTCGGCGAAGCTCTTCGCATCGCTGATCTCCGAGGAAGCCGCCGTCGAATCAAGCGACCAGCACGCCGAGGATTTCAGCCTGAGGACGCCGGCCGCTCGCCGCCTTCAGCCTTCCCTGCCTGCTGCGCCATCCGGCATATATATCCTTTTCTTGCTCTGTGTTGTGTGTTTGTGTGTCCGCCGCGACACACTTGCATCTAAAAGAGCGCGAGGCGTTGTTGCAAATGCCTCGCACATCCTGTGGCTCGTGCAGAGCCGCGCTCAGCGACGGAGACCGCCACGTGGTGTGCGCTCTCTGCCTGGGCTTCGACCACGCAGTTCGCGCTCTCTCCGAGGGCGGCTGCGAACAGTGTGAGGAGTTACCGATGTCGACCCTACGGGCTCGACTCGCTAAATTTGAAGAACCTCCACCTTCTCCGGCCACTTCTTCCAGGCCACGTAAGAAGAAACGTCGCTCCCAAAGGCCGCCGGAACTGGACGCTACAGCTGAGTGCTCGCCGGAACCTCTCCCGCGAGCCTCGATCTCTCCTTCCCCCCCACCCTTCACCGACGCGCAGCGGCCGGCCTCTGCCCGCACTGCCGTCGTCCTGGGGGATGATGCAGATGATGCCGCTGACAGCTGCTCTCTGCTCGCGTCTGACAGCGAGGAGTGGTCGGGCTCTCACCGCTCCGCCCCCTCGACTTTGGAGTCTTCCAGATCCCGCGCTAGTGTTGACGCGGAGCTTCTCCGCCTCCTCACTCAAGCGGTCGAGAGAATGGGACTGGATTGGTCCCCACCCAAGGAGCCGGAGCCCAATCGCCTTGACGGGTGTTTTCTACCTAGCCGCCGCCCTGCGCCTGCCTCTAGGTCAGCACCCTTCCTGCCTGAGCTCCACGCCGAGCTCTCTAAATCCTGGAACGCTCCGTTCTCCACCAGACTCCGCTCGCCAGTCTCCTCGGCTCTCTCCCAGGTGGACGGAGCCGCCGAGAACGGCTATAACGGTATCCCCGCCGTTGAGGATGCTGTGGCAACGCACCTTTGCCCGCCGTCTGCTAGATGGCGCTCAAAGTCTGCCCTGCCGTCTAAAGCCTGCAGGACCACCTCAGCTCTCGCCGGCCGCGCTTTCGCCGCCTCCGGCCAGGCTGCTTCCGCCCTGCACTCAATGGCCATTCTTCAGATCCTTCAAGCCGACCTCCTCCGTGAACTGGACGAGAAGGGCTCGGATCAGTCTGCCTTAACCGATCTGCGCAGCGCTACGGATCTTGCGCTACGCGCTACCAAGACCGCTGCTCAAGCCATCGGCAGATCCATGGCCGCGCTCACCGTCATCGACAGACACCTTTGTGTTGACGCTCGCGGACATGAGTGAGTCAGAGCGCGCTGTATTTCTGAACGCACCACTCTCGCCCACCGGCCTCTTTGGCCCTGCGGTCAGCGGAATTGTGGAGCGGTTCTCTGAAGTGCAGAAGGCGTCGCAGGCGATGAACCTCTTCCTGCCCCGCCGTTCGAGCCCAGCCACAGGCCGCCCTCAAACTCAGCCTCCTGTGCGCAGCTCTAACCAGCGCTCTTCCAGGCCTCCCAGCGCTTCGCAGCGACGCCAGGGCAGTCGCCCCAGGTCGTGCTCGACCTGCCGTCACAGACCGCCGCCCCCACGGGGCCCGCGGCCCAAGATCGCGTTGAAGCCCGAGCCCGCGAAGTCCTCCTAGCATCCGCAAGGAGGAAAAGATGGTTGAGTCCCGCTACGGCCGGACCGCCATCAAAACGTACAGCTCTGTCAGTCCCCTATGTTCAGGCTACTGCAGCAGCACACACCGCAGCCAACGAGCCAGTATTAACACTCGCTCGCCTGCACACAAACGCCGTTTTCACGGCGACCCAGATAAATCTCAAAAAGAGTATAAGTGCTTTAAGTGTAGAAAATGTGCCCACACCCATGTGCTCACTGCTTCACACAAGTACAATCCCCATGGTAACGCGCCCAGAGCGCTCTCTCATAAAGCGGCCTCACACCGCTCGAGTACTAAATGTAGTAAATGTGCCCACACTTCCGTGCTCACACCTACTCGCTGCTCGCTCTGTCACTCAGTTACCTCAAGTTGCTACGGCTCAAGCCGCAGGGGTATTAAGTGTAGAAAAAGTGCCCACTCCCGTGTGCTCACTGCCTCACACAGACCAGGTTCCCATGGCAACGCGTCCAGAGCGCTATCTCTTAAAGCGGAAACTTTCCGCTCGAGCATCAAGTGTAGAAAATGTGCCCACAGCCTTGTGCTCACACCTGCCCACTACCCGCTCTGCCAGACAGGTTGCAAACCTCATAAAGCCCCCAAACACTGGCCGTGTCATAAGTGCAAATCCCGCGCCAGCTCACGAGCACGCGCACCCACTTTCAGACACCATAATCCCCACGCCGCTCTCGCGCCTGGGTTATTTGACAGCAGTTCACGCTCCATCGTCCGAGATCGAGCTACTAAAATCTGCACAGTCGGCCAGCCCTGTTCTTCTGCCCTCGTGTCCGAGCATCGGCGGCGCGCGCGCCGCCCCATCTTCTCTGATACAGGTTCCCCATCCCGCGCAACGCGGCGATCTGAACCCAGAGACCATTCGACCCCTAGCTATGCATGCAAAGGCATGGGAGGCTATTCAGGGCGCGTCAGAATGGGTGCTCAACACCATAAGACACGGTTATGCGCTCCAATTTGCTCGTCGCCCTCCGCGTTTTCTAGCGCAGACGGAAACGAAAGTGAGTTTGGAAACAGCACATCTGCTTCAAGCAGAAATAGCAAAGCTGCTGTGTAAAGGGGCCATAGAACAGGTTCATCCTTCCTTGAGCGAGTCAGGCTTTTACAGCCGTTACTTCCTCGTTCCCAAGAAGGACGGAGCATTAAGACCTATTTTAGATCTGAGACATCTGAACAAGGCTCTCATGAGACGGCCGTTCAGGATGATTACAACCAGACAGATCCTTGCGCAAATTCGCCCAGGAGACTGGTTTATCTCTCTCGATCTGAAAGACGCGTATTTCCAGATCCAGATAACTCCCCGTCACAGGCCATTCTTGAGATTCGCCTTCGACGGTCGAGCTTATCAAAACACAGTCCTGCCGTTCAGCCTGTCTTTAGCACCCCGTACATTTACGAAATGCATGGACACGGCTCTCGCTCCCCTGAGGAGTCAGGGAATGCGAATTCTGAACTATCTGGACGATTGGCTCGTTCTAGCGCAGTCAGAGACAGAACTTGTGTCTCACAGAACAGCGCTACTCGACCACCTGGAGGGTCTGGGTCTAGCGGTCAACTGGACCAAGAGCTCGCTCTCGCCCCGGCAGTCGATTTCCTTTCTCGGAATAGAACTAGACTCGGTGGCGATGACGGCCAGATTGTCGGAGCAGCGCGCGCGCCGCATCCAGCGCCTCGCTGCATCCTTCAAGGAAGGCAACCGGGTTCCCCTGAAAGCATTTCAGCGCATTCTGGGGCATATGGCCTCAGCTGCAGCAGTGCTTCAGCTGGGTTTACTGCGCATGCGCCCGCTTCAACGCTGGCTGAGAACGCGCGTATCCCATCGAGCCTGGGCGACCGGCGGCTCGCTAATCAGAGTGACTCAGGTCTGTGTCTCAGCCCTGCAGCCCTGGCTAGCAGCCGAATGGTATCACACGGGAGTGAATATGGGAGTGGTTTCACACCGGAAAGTTGTCTCAACAGACGCGTCCAACCTAGGTTGGGGAGCGCTCTTCGAAGGCAGACCGGTCTATGGCCACTGGTCAGACCAGGAGAATCTCCTACACATAAACTGTCTAGAGATGCTCGCGGTCGAGAAAGCGCTCATGCACTTCCTCCCATTCCTCCATGGTCACCATGTTCTAGTCCGCACGGACAACACTTCAGTAGTGGCCTATGTGAACCGCCAGGGCGGTGTCAGATCAAAGCAACTCTGCGCCCTGACGGAACGCCTCCTCGTATGGGCTCAGCACTCTCTGCGCTCTCTGAGAGCATCGCATGTGCCTGGCCATCTGAACGAGGGCCCCGACAGACTGTCCAGGGACAACGTTCCCCCTGGGGAGTGGTCTCTACACCCCCAAACAGTCCAGTCGCTGTGGCGCCGCTTTGGCAGAGCGAAAGTCGACCTCTTTGCGTCAAAAGACAACGCACACTGCCCAGTATTCTTTTCAAAGAGCGAGGACGTGCTGGCCCAGTCTTGGCCCAGCGGCCCGCTATATGCGTTTCCACCGGTCTCTCTGCTGCCTCAGGTCATCGAGAGAGTCAGGAAAGCGCGCCACACAGTGCTCCTCATAGCCCCGTTCTGGGAGAACCAAGCTTGGTTCCCGGAACTCATACAATTGGCAGACTCAGCCCCCTGGCCGATTCCGGTGCGGAGAGACCTTCTCTCTCAAGCCCGCGGCTCGATTTGGCATCCCCACCCAGAGCACTGGTCTCTGCATGCGTGGAGCCTCAACAATTACATGCTGATCTACCAGAAGGGGTGATGAACACGATCATACAATCTAGAGCCCCCTCCACGAGGCGGCTCTACACGTCTAAATGGTCGGTGTTTAACAAATGGTGCACTACAAGAGGGCTCAATCCACAGACATGTGGGGTCTCGCAAGTATTGTGCTTCCTTCAAGAGCTACTGGACGCGGGCAGGTCCCCCTCCACGCTCAAAGTCTATGTCGCAGCCATTTCAGCGCTCTCTGTCTCAGAGCCGGGCCGCGCATTAGGAAGGAACGAGTTTGTCATCCGCTTCCTTAGAGGAGCGAGGAGGATGAACCCCCCGCGACCCCCTTCGGTTCCTATGTGGGATCTTTCACTGGTCTTAGACGCACTGAAAGCACATCCCTTTGAACCCTTAGAAACTGTGGATATGAAATACCTCACGCTCAAAACCGTTTTTCTGATAGCACTGTCTTCAGTAAAACGTGTGGGAGACCTTCACGCGTTATCCACTAACGCTGCGTGCCTCGAGTTCGGACCCAATGACTCTAAAGTTATTCTCAGACCGAGGCATGGGTACGTCCCCAAAATTTTGGGCACTCCCTTCAGAGCGCAGGTCATTTCCCTTTCAGCCCTGCCGGATGCTGGCTGCGAGGCAGATAGTAATCTCCTCTGCCCAGTTAGGGCGCTGAGAAGCTATATTTCACGCTCCGCCGCCTTCAGGCGTTCAGAGCAGCTCTTTGTTTCGTTTGGTGGGCGCACCAAGGGTCTCGCCGCCTCGAAACACACCCTGTCCAGATGGATAGTTGATGCTATCGCAGCTGCTTACGCATCTAAAAACCTGCAGTGCCCTTTGGGCATTCGGGCACACTCCACCAGAGGCATGGCCTCATCGTGGGCGTGGTCCAGTGGGATTCCCATTCATGACATTTGTGCAGCGGCAGGCTGGGCCTCCCCCTCCACATTTGTTAGGTTTTACAACCTGGAAGTTCCCGCTTTGCAGGCCAAAGTGTTATCAGTCTAAGTCTCGCGTAAGCCAGCCCACTGTCTGTGCGCGGGCTACGCTGCTGATTTAGCTCTACTGGTTGAGCTACACTATGTGGGAAGTGTTAGTTGGACCGGCTGTGCCGCTCCCTGCCCCATATTATGTGCTTGTGTACTGTGGTATCTTGGCCGCCCAGCTCCGCTTCGCGTTCCCTGGGCTCCCCATGGGATTCATTCAGGATGCTGGGCGCGCGCACGGCGTTGACAAGGGTGTTCCCGCAGCGTAAGCTAGCTTACGCAATACGAGAGAACCTCTCGTAAGAGAACGTACTCGGTTACTAACGTAACCTCTGTTCTCTCTAGAGAGGGAACGAGTATTGCGTAACCCGCCGTGCTCTCGCCACGAGCTCATTTCGCTTCATGCGACAGAAACCAGCGAAGCAGCCTCTGTTCCTTGCTTATATACGCTAGGCCACACCCCTAATGTCGGGCTGTGACGCATTAAGCGCGCCAAGCGCGCTCATTGGACGTGACGTCACGCGCAAGGCTCAGCCATAGGCTGCTGCAGTTGCCGCAGAGCAGCCAATGGGCACGCGATTCGCCTGCCCTAGGTCTGCAGGCTGCCGCACTGCGTTGACAAGGTTTAAAAAAATTAAGGATAATTTTTGGCTTCAGTATCTCGAGAAAGGAGACTTTCCCGCAGCGTAAGCTAGCTTACGCAATACGAGAGAACCTCTCGTAAGAGAACAGAGGTTACGTTAGTAACCGAGTACGTTTGTGTTTATTGCTCTCCTTCTGCCTCTCTCTCCACCTATTCCGTCTGCAATATACCTCAATCTGCGATGATGATGCTTTATGTGCATTCTTACTGCCAGATTATACACATACTTATTCAGTTACTTTGGAACAATGAATTGTGCTAAAGGGCTGTATGTTATTCATTTGAACATTACACTGTAAAAAATGAATCATGAGTCTTGTAATTTTCATTAAAAAAATTGAGGTGATCATTAAAAATATTATGTATATTTCATTAAGAAAATTGTGGTTCAGTGTTTATTAGAAAATATTGAGAACATTTCACTAATAAAACCAAGAGATGCGTTTTCCTATTTTTTAAGGCTTGAATTGAGGAACTGATAAACCTCATAAAATTAAGGAAAAGGGGCTACCTATTTATTTTAAGAGAATTAGCTCATTTATGCGGTTTTATTTAGAGACGCCATTGTTTGTTCCCAGCATGCTTTGCACATGGCTGGAAATGGAGAGTAAATCTTGAAATGAAGTGTTATTTCATGTGTTTTTGAGTAAAGGGAAACATCTGTTAATGTTTAATGTTCAGGTATGTTTGACATTTGAAAGAGTTTCTATTATGTTAAAGTTTTGATCGTTACCATTGTGCAGAAGAGTAGGGCTTATGGTTAGGTTGTGAATAACTGCATTTTTTAAATATTCTGAAGCATATTGTTACATATATGTAGCAATAACTCTGCTAGTGATAGTGCCTGCAGTAGCAAGATTGATTCTGTACTGTCCTAGCAGCATACAGTCTTTTTATAAAACAATATATCTCAAAGTTAAATATAAACAGGTCATATCCATTAACTTAAGAATAAAAAATATTTCAAATAAAAAAGCACATTTCACAAAAAAATTGTAATTCATTATGTCATAGACTAAATAAATTAGGGCATTTTACATGATTTATTCAGGTAGATTCCATGAATGAAATCAAGCTTTAACTACTCAAAAATATTATGTGCAATATTGTTACCATAATTTTTTTTAAGTAAATAGCAGTAACATTTTTTACAGTGTAGGAGTTTGCCACCGAAAATGGATTTATTGAGAGCCTGGCTTACCTATAATAAACCCCATGTAATTACTTTGTCTGAAACTTGGCTAAACAGCCATATTTCTGATGATGATGTCAAACTTGACAATTATGTTCTATTTAGGAATGATAGAGGTTCAAGAGGTGGGGGCCTCTTAATATAGACTGCAGAACTTGTTCTTCCAAATGAGTATCCCCGGCATTTTGAAGGCCTTTTTGACAAAATCATTTTTCATGAAAACAAACGATTAATCATTGGAAATATTTATAAACCTCCATCTGCGCCAGCAGAAACTACTGATTGTATTTTGTCAACCATTAATTCTTTAGACTGCAAATGTGAAAAGATTATATTAGGTGACTTCAATTCTAATTGGCTAGATCGCTCCTCTCAAAAAGATCGCAATCTCTTTAACAGTATAAATCTAACTCAACTTATAACTGAACCTACTAGAGTCGGTCCCAGTTCCTCTTCTTTGCTTGACTGGATTCTAGTCTCCCACCCTGACAGGATTTTACAATCTGGGGTTTTACCGGATTCTTTTAGTGACCATTCTATGTTTTTTTTGTATTTGGAAAATTAAAGTGCCTCGTCTTCCTCCTAAATTGATTAAAGTAAGACAATTTAATAAAATTAACCCTGAACTCTTCATACAGGATATATTAAATATAAACTGGGAGAGATTTCAATTAATTCCATCTGTGGAAGATGCTTGGAATTTTTTTTATACCGAGTTTTTTGAGATTATTAACAAGCATGCTCCTTGGATATCAATTAAGGTCAAGGGTGGACATCTACCTTGGATCAAGGGAGATCTCATATACTTATTCAAACAAAGAGACAAGGCCTGGAAAAAATACCGTAACACAAAGGACTCTACTGACTGGAATGTATATAAGGAGTTAAGAAATAAATGTAAAACCAATACAAGAAATGCTAAAGCAAATTACTATAAGGATTGCTTATCAACTGATTTTAAGAACCCGAAGAAATTTTGGAAGAGAATCAATGATATAACCAATAAATCTACTAAAAGCTCTACAACACATATTAGATTAAACAATCAAACTGTGAGTGAACCTTTATTAATTGCAGAAGCATTCAGCCAGCACTTTTCTACAATTGGCAGCTCTCTGTCTGGTTACACTTACTCTGGTCTTACATCGACTCAGAATAGGTGTAGCAGCTCCTTTTGTTTTAAAACTATTTTTCCAACTGATGTTCAGCGGGTTATTGATAGTCTAAGTTCTGGATGCAATGCTGGTCCAGATGGTCTGGAAATTAAGTTCTTTAAACTTGCCTCTCATGTTTTGTCATTTCCACTGGCTGACTTATTTAATTTATCTTTAGCATTTTGTGAAACACCCATATCATGGAAAAGTGCTAGACTAATCCCTCTTCATAAAGGAGGTGACACTTCAGACACCAATAATTATAGACCAATCTCTATTATCAATAGTATAGCAAAAATATTTGAAAAACGAATATTTAATCAATTATCTACATATCTTACAGACTACAATATATTATCTCCATATCAATCAGGTTTTCGACCTAGCCATTCAACCACCACTGCTCTTTTAAAAATTTACAAATGATATATTGTCAGCAGCTGACAGCAATATGCTTACGGGTGCTATATTTATTGATCTTTCAAAAGCATTTGATATGGTTGATCATTATCTTCTTTTAGATAAATTGTATGCCATTGGTCTTTCTTCAAACTCTTTATTATTTTTTAATTCATTTCTTCATAATAGAAGTCAGTGTGTTTCCTTTCTAGGAAGTCAATCAGATTTCAAGATCATTGATAAAGGTGTTCCACAGGGCTCATCCTTAGGTCCTCTCTTGTTCTCAATCTTTATTAATGATCTTTCTCAAATCTGTTCTGATTGTCAAATTCATTTATATGCAGATGACACTGTATTATACTTTTCCAGCTCTGATATTTCACAAATTCAGTACTCTTCACAATCTGATTTCAGTCTGGTTCAAGGTTGGCTTTCCTCAAACAAGCTTTTGTTGAACAAGAGAAAATCATTTAATATGTTGTTTTGCACTCGACCTAACCCTTCGCTGTTAAGTAACTGGTCTATTAGCCTTCTTGATGGAACAGCAATAGATAAAATTGAAGAACTTAAATATCTAGGCCTCTGGCTTGATTCCCAGCTATCTTTTAAATTTCATATTAATTCGATCACTAAGAAAATATTTGGGTGTCTGAAATCACTTTATCGTTCTGCTGACTGCTTCTCACAAGAAGTCCGGAAAAGAATCATAACACAACTAATATTCCCAATACTGGACTATGCTGATGTGATTTATGGTAACACCTTTGAAACAAATCTCTATCCTCTTAATGTATTATATAATAGTCTTTGCAGATTTGTGCTCAGGTGTCCTTATAGAACCCATCACTGTCTAATGTACGAGTCCTTGAACTGGCCAGCCCCGAAGTCCAGAAGGCAACTCCATTGGTTAACACTTATTTTCAAATGTATTCATTTTAATTTTCCTTCATATCTGAAAGATCTTTTAATCCCTTTCAGCTCTCAATATAGCCTAAGGCACTTGGACCAACTGTTTCTAGTTACACCTAGAATCAGTAAAGAAATTGGTCGTCGTGCATTCAAATATAAAGCTCCATCAGATTGGAATAACCTTCCTTCTTCACTTAGGTCAATCACTTCTTTTCATATCTTGAAATTATTTCTAATCACGCATTTTCAAACATCCTGTTTTTGTTTCTGAACTGTTTTAGGACTCACAGTACTCACTGTCCAGTGTACCGTATATATTTTGTGTACAAATATGTATTGTATTCTTTATTTGTGCATGCAAGCAGATGTATTTATAAGGGGGTGTATAGTATGCTTATGTGTACAAATGTCTACTTCTATTTTTCGCAGAGGGATTTTTTAATTTATTTATTTTTTTAATTTATTTACTTATTTATTCATGGGGGGCTAGTTTCGGGGAGCATTGTTGGAGAGTATGTGAGTGTGTGTATGTCTTTGTGCTTATGTGTTTGAAATTATCTTTAATATCTTGTATTGTTCGTTATTATTGTAAGGACCCCCTTGAAAATGAGATGGTACATCTCAAAGGGCTATCCTTGAAATAAAGAATAAAGAATAAAGAATATTTCTCAAGATTGATTATATTTTTAAAGAGAACTGTCTGTTCTTTGGACTTTTTCACTACAAAATAAGTTGCTTTTAATTTAGACAGTTTGCTTGACTTCCTAAATCAGTTCAGAAGTGAAACACAATTTAGGTGCACATGACTTTTTATTATGATTTTTTTTATTATTATTCTTTTTATTTATTTATTTTATAAATACTGTTTCCAATAAACAAATGATAAATTAACATTTTTGGAGTTATCTATTCATGATACCGTTTGAAAGTTTGGGATCGGAAAGACTTTAGAAACAAGAAACTCCTCTGTTCACCAATGCTGCAATTATTTAATCAAAAATACAATAAAACAGTAATATTGGGAAATATTATTACAGTTTAAAATAAATGTTTTCTATATCATAACATGCTGACTTGATGCTCAAGAAACATTTCTGATTACCAATGTTGAAAACAGTTGTGCAGCTTATGTTTCAGATGAATAATACAATTTCAGATAAAATATTTTCACGGTGGTAACCTTGGTTCCCTGAAGAGGGAAACTCGGGCTGTGTCGATTGACGCTTTGGGAATGTTTATACCCACACAGCCATAATGACAAGTGTCTGTCTAGTGTGAAATCAATGAGAAAAGCACTAAGACGAGAGCACCTGGCCCCCTGGTGTAGAGCTCAAGTTAGGTTAGGGTTAGAGCCCGATATTGGTAAACCATTTTCTGTGTTGTGGAAGGATGGACACATGAAGTATGCGTCCTTGAGATCTATCGTGACAAACCAGTCCTTGGATCTGATCTGTGACATGATCTGTCTCAGCAGGGCTGGACTGGGACAAATAAAATTGGCCCAGACTGTCCCATTACATATGATCCTAAACACCATCCATCTTTGCACACTCTTGAATATACCAACTCATATTCCTTAAAACCACTAATGCCATGTAGTGAGTGAGAAGGAACAAGTGAAAGTTAACAGATGAAATAACAAAAACAAATTGTCATTTATGAAAACAATTGAACTATACTCCACAGTGATGAATCCTAAAACATTGGCATAGCAATACCTGTCACAAACACAGAAAGAGACAGACAGGTTTAAGTGAACACAGTGTTTATTAAAAGCAGAGTGGTGGTGGAATGACGGGAACAGGACGATGGTGAGAGGATGGTGACTTGAAGACTGATGATGGTGACTTAGCTGGCGTTGACTGAAGTGGATATCTGTGCAGGTGACGAGTGAACACGAAGACCAATCACAACCACAACCTCCACCAGCTCCTCGTATCCAGGATTGGATTACTGTAATTCTTTATATGCAGGAATATCCCAGTTTTCTATTACCAGGCTTCAAATGGTTCAAAACGCTGCAGCCAGATTTCTAACTGGGGTTTTCAAACATGAATATATAACTCCTATTTTAATGTCTCTTAACTGGTTGCTGGTGCGTCATAAATTGATTTTAAAATATTGTTGTTTGTTTTCAAATCCTTAAATGGTCTTGCACCCTCTTACCTATCTGAACTTTGAAGTTTGAACGTGCCCGGTAGGTGTCTACGGTCCACAAGCAGTTATAATCTGTCCCAGCCACATTCACGATTTAAGTCGAGAGGGGATCTTGCTTTCACAGTTGTCGGTCTATGGCATAGCCTCCCCTTATCCTTGAGTTCCATGTCCTCTTTACATGAGTTTAAATTTAAGCTGAAGTTTTATCTTTTTGACCGAGTATTTCACTAAATCTCAATTATGGTTTTATTACATTATGTGTTAATGGTTTATTTAGCTCCTTCTTTCATGTTTCCTGGACTTTTACCTTGTAAAGCACAGTGGTCAACTTCTGTTGTGTTTATTTGTGCCATATAAATAAAATTAAATGAAAACCGAATGAATCCAGGAGAGTGAGGTGGCGAGTCCTCAACATCCCCCGCCTTGATGCTTACAACATCTAACTCCTCAGAGCTAGATGATAATTGTGGCACCGGTGCCTCTAACGTCTCCTCACCCTTTTGGACTGATTTCACACGTGCTTCACCACATAGAGTCAATCAATGCAGCGCAAGTTAAATCTTTTGTAACATTTTAATTGTCTTTACTGTCACCTTTGATCAATTTAATGTATCCTTATTGAATAAAAGGTAATTTCTTGTAAAAAAAAAAAAAAAAAAAAAAGCCTTAGTGACCCTAAACATTTGATTGGTGTATATATAAAAACAGGCCTATATCTAACAGTAATGATAACATATATTACAAAATATATAAGAAGAATTGTATAATTTAAAAATGTTTTGTTTTTATTATTGTTTCTATTTGCATCAAATGTTTTTATGATCTTCAACTGAAGTGAAAGATTCAGCCATTGTAGCCCACACTTCAACCTACACGTCTTCTCCAGAGCATTATAGTCCAGTAAAAAAGCAGCTGCAGTGTGAATGCCACTGCTAGAACTGCATTGTGTTTGCTTGTTTTGTTTAGGATTTGTTTATTCTATGGAAAGGTCACATTCAGCATATAAGTGTTTATATCATCCCACCTTAAATTCACCTTTTCTTTGAACCATGGAGAAAAGCATGTGCATATCTGTAATAATCTGAAATGACTTATTGTGACCATTGTGGCTCCTGGCCGTAAATCATTTAGGTATAGGGCAGATTCTGGGTTCTTAGCAACAGTTTACGATAAACATTACTGTAATCACTGAACACACGCAGAACACTTTTGGCAGAGGTTGTGTTATCTAGCCTGAGGGTTGCACTCTAATTTTGATTGACAGGCTTCAAAGGGATAGTTCACCCGAAAAACCTTCTTTCTTTTTTGGACCACAAAAGGAGAATTTAAAAAGAATGCCCGGCTCGTGCTCATCCATATAGCCTTTTTTAAAAAGCTTGATGCTGGCTGCTATTCACTGCCATCATATGGATGAGCATGAGCATGAGCAGGACATTTTTTTTTTTTTTTAATTCCTTTTGTGGTCCATAAAAGAAAGAAGGGCATACGGCATTAGAACAACACCAGGGTGAGTAAATGATGACTTTATTTTCATCTTAGGGTGAACTATCCCTTTAAGTTCACACAACACATGCATACAACGCTAGAATTGCCTTAATATTTATTGCTTTTAAATTTTGTTTTAAAATATTACAAGTTGTGGCGGAATTTCAGTGAGGAAAAGCAAATCAAATCTCAAACATAAAACTAACACAACATATAAAGGCTTTTCACATGAGCATGTTTAAACTAAAGGATTGATACTTTTAATTAATTTTGATGCGCTACTCCACATAGGAAGAATAGACATGCAAACTAGTTACTGACCTGGTGCAGGCACAGCTGAAGCGAATTGATTTCATCTTGGTCTGGAGCGAGGTTTACCCCAGCAAACACAGAACGTTCCCCTGAATTTAGTATTTGGTTTCCATTTGTTTTGTTTTTTTTAAACCGAATAATAACGTTCTTTATAGGTTTTATTATTATAAAAAAAATTTCAATAAAATAACGTTCCTAAAACGTTGCAGGGAAGTTATTTTTAAATAACCTAAAAATAACTTATAACCATTAGGGAACCTTCTGTAGGCTATTTTTATTTTGCAACCATGGAGACAAGGAAGTATTGTTGCACTCAGATGAAGGCTAGTTGTAAGTCCAGGTGCGTGAAAACCAATAAAATGTAGAAGAGACTGTAGATGGTTCGCACTCTGAAAAAACTAGACAAAGTCTTTAACAAAAAGAATCAATTATTTTAATAGAGCAAGAGCAGACGTTTCAGTCTGTATTTTGCAACCATAAAATAACATTCCCAGACCGTTGCAGGGAGGTTATTTTTAAATAACCTAAAAATAACTTATACAGAATGTTCCCTAATGGCTAGTTTTAGGTTATTATTTTGCATAAGGGTATGGCTATTTTTAAACAACCTAAAAATAACTTATACAGTTCCATAATGGCTATTTTTAGGTTATTATTTAATAATCATGTAAAATAACCAATTAAAACGTACATATGGCCTAGCCTATACAGAGCTTTAAAATTAGAAAATTTAAATGAGATCAATCAAAACGCTTTATAATGATCAGATAAATCCAACTTTATAAGTAAAATATTAAGCCAGGGTGCCGGATAGTGTAAAAAGCACAGAAATCATAAATTTGTGGGTTTGTTTGTTTCTATCTTCATTTACTGCACGCCTCTGATCTGCATGCGCTTCTCATCACACGCTTTCTTCTGTCTTCCACAGAAAACCATGCATTCGCGTACTTTAAAAATGAAATGTCATTTTGTTTTACTGGCTGACTGACTAACTTTCATTTTTCGATCTCTTTACTGAATAATTACTTATAATTATGTGAGAGTAAATAGGATTTGGCTAACCTTCTGTAGGCTATTTTGTATTGTAGGCTATTTTGTATTTTGTATTTTGTTTAACCTTCTGTATCAGATTATTTTTTGCCTATAGCAATCATCCCAGCTAACAATTTTTGGTTCCCATAACGTTAGTTTTTGGTACCCAGAACATTCTCAGAATGTTAGTTTATGGTTCCCAGAACGTTATTTTTTATGGTAACCACCCAGCAACGTTCTGGGAACGTTATTTTATTGTTACATAAAAATAAAACCAAAAAAGAACGTTCCCCTAACGTAAGTATTTGGTTCCCAAAAAAATAACCAAAAAATAACATTAGGGGAACGTTCTGTGTTAACTGGGATTGAATTGTAGATGTAGTTATTTGACTTGCATAATCTAAACTAGCTATTTCTCTTTAGTTTAATTTGATGCTTTGCATTAATTTGATTAGCTCTCATTGTTACATCTACCCCGGCCTGTGTTACAACTCACCCCAGTAATGGGGTAGGTTGTAACAACAGAACTATTTGTGTTTGACATTAACTCACATAATTTGAGATTATGTTGTACATGTCCAAGTGAGTTATATTTGTAGCTGACAAATGTGGCTACCGTGTATCAAATTTTAAGAGATGTAGCACAAACAACCACTGAGTTACCAATGCTCAAACAAAAGGTACTTTTATGCCCGGTCTCCCCTACTCGTTTTAGGCATCCATACATGTTTTTTTCAGAGAGAAACACCTCTCTCAAACTCATCAGCGAGCTCCATCTGGGAACCCCATGATCCACACACTTCTTGAAACGCTTATCACTTGCCATAATTGTTCTTGCCTTTTTCAGGTGATTGCAAATCAGACAAAACAGTCCCTGAAGACGAAAAGAGGATGGCATGTTCTCTAGGTGCCTCTTTTATACTTCGCATTAGTAAGTATAAATTCGCCAGTCAAATTCGATTGTCGTGATTGGATAGCTTTTCAGACACCGGTTCACGTCGAGGGCGTTCCCCATAGCGTCATCGACGCAGTGTGAGTTCCCTTTCGAAAGGGAACATGATGTTAATCGAGAAGTTTTTGTTTAGGCTACGGACCAAAAGAAGCATGTCCCGATAAACTATACAATTCAGTGGTAAGAAATACATAGGCTACTTATATTCTACTTTAAGTCAAATAATTGTTTATTCATTCAACCATTGAACCATATTGCAAGTTATTGTTATGGTGCTGAAGAAATGTAAAACCCCATGAAATATAGTAAATCTTACATATACATCGACAAATTTAATCTTATATTTAATCTTATTTAATCTTCCATATGGTTAATGTGCTCAGATTATTTTTTATTAATTAAACGGTAAATAAAAACAAGATATGGTTTGTTTAATAGGGAGACCAGGGAGTGTTGTAACTCAGGCTCAGTTGTAACTGTCAGTTTGAGAAGTCAGAAAAGAGCTATGGTGATGCCATCAATATCATACAATCGCATCACTTTTTTGAGCTCACATGAGAAGTGGTATGTTACTGTGAGCAATATTATACAATTTATTAACAAAAGAAATGGAAAATTTTCAGGAAAGTAAAAAAGATCAGATTATTTTTTGCCTATAGCAATCATTGAATTGTAGATGTAGTTATTTGACTTGCATAATCTAAACTAGCTATTTCTCTTTAGTTTAATTTGATGCTTTGCATTAATTTGATTAGCTCTCATTGTTACATCTATCCCAGCCTGTGTTACAACTCACCCCAGTAATGGGGTAGGTTGTAACAACAGAACTCTTTGTGTTTGACATTAACTCACATAATTTGAGATTATGTTGTACATGTCCAAGTGAGTTATATTTGTAGCTGACAAATGTGGCTACCGTGTATCAAATTTTTAGAGATGTAGCACAAACAACCACTGAGTTACCAATGCTCAAACAAAAGGTACTTTTATGCCCGGTCTCCCCTACTCGTTTTAGGCATCCATACATGTTTTTTTCAGCAAATGATTTCTGGAGAAAGACTTTACTGTACATATTTAAAGACAATTTAATAAATGAAAATTGTATTTTCAAATTATATTGAAATTATCAGTAAACTATGCTTTCTTTATTTTACAGTGATGACATCTTATCGATGAATTATCGATGCATAACGGTGCTGACACAGACAAAACATGGACAATGATGTAATGAATCCAAATGCAGTGTATTTAATAAGGTTAAAATCCAAAACATGAAACATAAACTATAAACAAAATCCCAAATCTTGAAATGAACCATAAATATGAACTTGACTATAAACTATGACCTGACACATGAAACTTAAGACAGCAACAATAACAAAGTAACAAGGCAAACATGAGGGCTTTAATACATGGACATGGGGAAACACATTACAACAATAACCAATGACAAACTGGAACTGATGGACATGAACCAATGAAAAGACAGAACTGATTACAAGATAACAATATATGAATCAATGAGACCATGACACATAAGACAAAGGAACCAATCAGGACATGACACATGAACTAAAGGGACCAAAAGACAAGATCAAACGAGGGGCAAGGAATCACATGGCAAACATGAACCATGACTATGAGAATTTCAAAATAAAAGACATGAAAACAACCACAAATAACTTGAAACAAAACCACAAAAGAGACGTGACATACCCCCCCCCATCAAATAGAACACTAACCCCAAAACCAAAACAACAAAAAGTCCAGGAGGTTGAATGAGCGGAAGCAGTCTAGGAGATGGATGGCCCAGGCCTGTGAAGAGGAAGAGGACCTGGATCATGGCCAGGATCGTGGGGCAGTTATGGACCTAGGTTGTGGAGCAGTGATGGGCCTAGACTGTGGAGCAGTGGTAGACCTAGACTGTGGAGCAGTGGTAGACCTAGACTGTGGAGCAGTGGTGGACCTAGACTGTGGAGCAGTGGTGGACCTAGACTGTGGCGCAGTGGTAGACCTAGATTGTGGAGCAGTGGTGGGCCTAGACTGTGGAGAAGTGGTGGGCCTAGACTGTGGCGCAGTGGTAGACCTAGATTGTGGAGCAGTGGTGGGCCTAGACTGTGGAGCAGTGGTGGGCCTAGACTGTGGAGCAGTGGTGGACCTAGACTGTGGAGCAGTGGTGGGCCTAGACTGTGGAGCAGTGGTGGACCTAGACTGTGGCGCAGTGGTAGACCTAGATTGTGGAGCAGTGATGGGCCTAGACTGTGGAGCAGTGGTGGGCCTAGACTGTGGAACAGTGGTGGACCTAGACTGTGGCGCAGTGGTAGACCTAGACTGTGGAGCAGTGGTGGACCTAGACTGTGGCGCAGTGGTAGTCCTAGTTTGTGGAGCAGTGATGGGCCTAGACTGTGGAGCAGTGGTGGGCCTAGACTGTGGAGCAGTGGTAGACCTAGACTGTGGAGCAGTGGTGGACCTAGACTGTGGCGCAGTGGTAGACCTAGATTGTGGAGCAGTGATGGGCCTAGACTGTGGAGCAGTGGTGGGCCTAGACTGTGGAGCAGTGGTGGACCTAGACTGTGGCGCAGTGGCGGACCTAGATTGTGGAGCAGTGGTAGACCTAGACTGTGGAGCAGTGGTAGACCAAGACTGTGGAGCAGTGGTAGACCTAGATTGTGGAGCAGTGATGGGCCTAGACTGTGGAGCAGTGGTGGGCCTAGACTGTGGAGCAGTGGTGGACCTAGACTGTGGAGCAGTGGTGGACCTAGACTGTGGAGCAGTGGTGGACCTAGACTGTGGAGCAGTGGTGGACCTAGACTGTGGAGCAGTGGTGGGCCTAGACTGTGGAGCAGTGGTGGACCTAGACTGTGGAGCAGTGGTGGGCCTAAACTGTGGAGCAGTGGTGGGCCTAGACTGTGTAGCAGTGGTGGACCTAGACTGTGGAGCAGTGGTGGACTTAGACTGTGGAACAGTGGTGGGCCTAGACTGTGGAGTAGTGGTGGGCCTAGATTGTGGAGCAGTGGTGGGCCTAGATTGTGGAGCAGTGGTGGGCCTAAATTGTGGAGCAGTGGTGGACCTAGACTGTGGAACAGTGGTGGACCTAGACTGTGGAACAGTGGTGGGCCTAGACTGTGGAGCAGTGGTGGGCCTAGATTGTGGAGCAGTGGTGGGCCTAGACTGTGGAGCAGTGGTGGACCTAGATTGTGGAGCAGTGGTGGACCTAGACTGTTGAGCAGTGGTAGGCCTAGACTGTGGAGCAGTGGTAGGCCTAGATTTTGGAGCAGTGGTAGACCTAGACTGTGTAGCAGTGGTGGACCTAGACTGTGGAGCAGTGGTAGACCTAGACTGTGGAGCAGTGGTGGGCCTGGGCTGCGGAACACTGGACGAGACTATAGACTATGGAGCAGTGGACAAGACCATGGAGGAGCAGATGGCCATGGTAGAGCCAGCATTGAAGGGGGCAGAGCTGGCAGAGGCGATGACCACCACAGTAGATCAGTAGATCACCATGGTGGATTCAGTAGGTCAGGAGGCCATTGCCGAGCAGGAACATGAATGTCCTTCATGACCGTGACGAGGCAAAGAACATTCTTGAATGGTCTCCGTGGCTGTGGAGCAAAGAGAGTTCATGGACGGTCTCCTTATCCACGGTAGAGGATTTATGAATGTCAGTTGAGTGACGTAACTGACGCTGGTCGGTCACATGATAATGACAACATGGCATTCATACTACACAAACTCATACTATAAAGAACATTTTGATAAGTCAAATCCTTGCTAATCATATTAAAACCAGTACAATTAAAGGTTACTTGTTATAACAGTTAGCAGATGACACCACCCTCTTTCTCCAAAATGATAACCAAATGTGTAACCAGTGCAATTAAAGTAATAGAAGAGTTTCCTAAAGCATCTGGTGTTTATCTGAATGTGAAGAACTGTGAACTTATGGCGGTCAAAGAATGTTCAGTTCAGTGGCTTCTTATTGTAACATTCCACTCAAAACAGAAGTCAAATACCTAGGAATTACAATAAACAAGGATAAAAAAAAAAACTGAAGTTCATTACATTTTAGCCCTATTATCCAAAAAACTCAGAGGACGTTTAATCAGTGGCTTTTAAGAGACTTGTCATTAAGGGGGAGAGTTCTGATTTCCAAAGCAGAAGGTATACCCCGGTTAACTTATACAGCTATGGCTCTTCAGGTTGATGATAAAATATCAAGGGAGATTGATAAGAGGCTCTTTGATTTTGTTTGGAAAAATAGGATACATTATATAAGAAAATCACACATGAACTAAAGTGATAAAAGATACCCTTGTGGGACAAGGAATCACATGACAAACAGGAACCATGACATTTCAAAATAAAATACATTGAAAACATAAACTTGAAACAAAACCATAAAACAGATGTGATAGCATCACTGTCAGTGTCTGTTTATATGAAGATGTTAGAGGTTTAGATGGTCGATTGGAAAGGCTTTCTTTTTCAAATGTATTTAAAACTCACTCATAGTCATAAATAAATACTAATTTTGTTTTTGACATATTTTATTGAGTTGTTCATTAATAAATAATATAGATTTGAATTTGAATATCTAAATATCAAGGGTGAGATTTTATACATTTATGTCTGCATGAAATTTACTCACTTTGTTTTCTAAGGCAGAGTATGCAAAGCAGGGCTTTATTTTCCTCTGACTGTATTTACTGCTGACGGTTCATTCCAGTGCATGAATAATCTCCTATTTATTGCTATAACAATGTAGTTGGTGGGATTTCCTCCTTTGTGGGGTCTAATTATCACACCAAGTATAAAGTTAAAATTGTTAGTTATGATGAATGTAAATATTCATCACCAGTTAGATATTTCATTATGGTTTTGACTGTTATTTTTCTACAAGGAAGGCCCCCTTAAAATGTCATTATTATCTGACATCTGTCATTTATCTGTTTATTCTGATGATTACTAATAAAAGATAAATGGCCCTACGTATGTCTTATGGAAAACTGAATAATTAAAAAACCATAGTAACATCATAATATTGATGGGGACTGTGGGGGGACTGGCAAAAATTTTGCCACACTATATATTTGCATACATTTTTTATATGTCCCATAATGTCACCTTATAACGTGTGCAGGTGAGGGAATGAACGCCTTCACTTTTTCCTCTCTGTGCATCGATTTGAGTGACATTTACACACAAAGCAGAAGAAAAACAAAGACTAATGCTGTGCTGACAGTGATGATGCTTTAGGCCAAGTTCAAGTTTGATCTATTAACCCTTATGTGCTGTTGGGGATGTTTTCATCCACTATGGGGTATTTTTGAGTCTTAATTTGGCCATAACTTTCTCTGTGTTTCAGCAAATGGAATTATTTTTGATGACAAATCTTATTTTGACACATATTTTGGGAAAATGCTTTGAAATTTTTCAAAAACTCAACAGTACACTGTGGGCAAATTCACTACCCTTTCGTTATGTTCGTGGCTGAAAACGTACTCGTTTACTAACATAACCTCGGTTCTCTCTAGAGAGGGAACGAGTACTGCGTAAGAACTTACGCTCGGGGGAAAGTCTCTTACTGAAGCCAAAAATTATCCTTAATTTTTATATAATGCAAAACGCGTTGCAGCAGCATACAGACATAGGCGAGGCAGCTTGCGCGCCTATTGGCTGCCCTGCGGCAACTGCAGCAGCCTATCGAGAAGGCGCTCTTGACGCCTTGACCAATGGGGGTGCTTCGCGCCCATTTGCATAGTGTCCCGCCGAAATAGGCGTGGCCTAGGGCTATAAATATAGCGTCGAGAGGCTGGTTCACTGGTTTTCATCGCCGGAGCGAACCAGAGCGAACTGCAGGCACGGCAAGGATACGCAGTACTCGTTCCCTCTCTAGAGAGTACCGAGGTTACGTTAGTAACCGAGTACGTTCTCTTACGAGAGGTTCTCTCGTACTGCGTAAGAACGTACGCTTGGGGAACACAATGTAAAACGCCGTGCGTGCTGAGATCCAATACCAAAGTCCCAAGGGCATGTGCCCGGGGCCCATATGGTACATGATCATCAGGGACTCACAGAGAGCCCAGGAAGAGAGGCTAAAGCATCATTCCTGAATAAGTAGCATCCCATCAGGGTGCTTTAAGATAATAGTGTTCCATACAGTCAGGGCGAAATTTGGCCTGATCTGATGAAAATTATGGGTCTTACAATTGCCCTCAGGGCTGCATAATCGATCCGTGAGCATTGCTCATCAACTCCCAGTATTCTGAGCCGACATCGGGGCAGATAGTACTGGCTTATTAGACCGACAGCAGCTTAGCCTGCAAAGCGGGAACTTCCAGGTTATAAAACCTGATAAATGTAGACGAGGAGGCCCAGCCTGCCGCCATACAGATATCATGTAAAGAAATCCCACTAGACCAAGCCAACGAAGAGGCCATGCCTCTTGTGGAGTGCGTTCTGACACCTAATATGGGCATTGTAGGCCCTTAGAGATGTATGCCAGCGCTATGGCATCCACTATCCACCTGGATAGGGTCTGTTTCATCACAGCTAGCCCTTTAGAGCGCCCGTAGAACGAAACAAATAGCTGCTCTGTCTGTCTGAAAGCAGACGAGCGAGACACATAAGCTCTTAATGCCCTGACCGGGCAGAGCAAAGTGGCGTCCTTCTCCTCGTCAGGGACCGATAAGGCCGACAGGGAAATGACCTGGGACCTGAAGGGTGTGTTGAGGGATTTAGGAACATACCCGTGTCTCGGTTTGAGCCTGACAACAGAGTCATTTGGCCCAAACTCCATACATGTCGCGCTTACTGAAAGCGCTTGCAAGTCCCCCACACGCTTTACTGAAGCGAGAGCCAAAAGAAACGCTGTCTTGAAGGACAAGTGTTTGATATCCACAGATTGGATTGGCTCAAATGGGGCACCTTTCATGGCCTCCAAGACCGTGGAAAGGTCCCATATGGGAACTGAAGGAGGTCTGGGAGGGTTTAACCTCTTCGCTCCTTTTAGGAAGCGAATGACCAGATCGTTCTTCCCAAGTGACTGGCCTAGCGTTGGTTTAGCAAACGCCGCTATAGCTGCCACATAAACCTTGAGCGTGGAAGGGGTTCTGCCCTTTTCCAGAAGCTCTTGTAGGAAGGAAAGAACGTCCGTCACCCCACAGTCCTGGGGCGACGCGCCACGGGCTGTGCACCAGCTAGAAAACACAGACCATTTCGAGGAATAGAGCCGTCTCGTAGAGGGCGCTCTAGCCTGCGTGATCGTGTTTAGCACTCCCGTAGGGAGGTGAGCGGGTACCCATTGATGGCCCACACGTGTAGGGCCCAAAGCTCCGGGCGAGGATGCCAAATCGAGCCCTTGGCCTGGGTGAGGAGGTCTCTCCTCAGCGGTATCGGCCATGGGGCAGAGCTCGCTAGCTGCATCAGAACTGGGAACCAAACCTGTTTTTTCCAGAACGGAGCTACTAGTAGCACCGAGCATCCACTTTCCCTGATCCGCTCTATTACCTGAGGTATGAGCGAAATGGGGGGAAAGGCATAGAGCGGGCAGCGGGGCCATACGTGAGCCAGCGCGTCCCTGCTCTTGGAGAAGTATATCGGGCAGTGAGCGTTTTCTTGAGACGCAAACAGGTCTACTTCCGCTTTGCCGAACTTCTTCCACAGCAATTGGACTGTCTGTGGATGCAGGGACCATTCTCCTGCAGGAACATTGTTCCTGGACAGTCTGTCTGGTCCCAGATTCAAGTGGCCGGGCACATGGGCTGCTCTCAGAGAGCGCAAATTGTCTTGGGCCCAGACCAGGAGGTGTTCCGTCAGCCTGTGAAGGGTTCGGGATCTGACACCTCCCTGGTGATTTATAAAGGCCACCACCGCCATGTTGTCCGAACGGACTAAAACGTGGTGTCCTGCTATCTGGGGATAGAAGTGCCTGAGCGCTTTGTCGACTGCCATCATTTCCAGGCAATTTATGTGTAGACGCTTTTCCCGTTCTGACCATAGGCCAAAGAACGGTCTGCCCTCGAGCAGCGCTCCCCATCTCGAGGTGGAGGCGTCCATGGACACCACCTTCACACTCGAGGAAGTCCCCAGGCTTACTCCTGACCGGTACCAGTCGGTCGCCGTCCAAGGTTTCAGAGCTGAAACGCATTTCTGATCGACCTTGAGGCGAACACGACCGGAAGTCCACGCTCGGCGCGGCACACGCGCTTGTAGCCAGAACTGTAGTGGGCGCATCCGTAGGAGGCCCAGCTGAAGCACTGGCGATGCTGCGGCCATGAGGCCCAGCATGCTTTGAAACTGTTTGAGCGGGACCATAGCGCCGCGGCGGAAGCTTTCCGTCATGCGCTGAACGGCCAGTCTGCGTTGTGGCGATAACTGAGCTGTCATAGACAGCGAGTTCAGGTCTGTGCCCAGAAAGGATATTTCCTGACTGGGAGACAGCGAGCTCTTCGCCCAATCGACTGTGAGACCTAATTTCTCGAGGTGCTCGAGCAAAACGGTCATGTGTTCTGTGAGCTCTGTACGAGACTGAGCCAGAACTAGCCAATCGTCCAAGTAGTTCAAAACTCGCATCCCCCGAATTTTCAGGGGAGCGAGGGCCCCCTATGCACTTCGTGAATGTACGGGGTGCTAAAGACAGGCCGAACGGTAGGACTGTATACTGATATGCCTGGCCCTCGAAGGCGAATCTCAAAAATCGCCTGTGACGTGACGCTATTTGTATCTGGAAATACGCGTCTTTCAGATCTATCAACGCAAACCCGTCCCCCTGGCGAATTTGCGAGAGGATTTGTCTGGTCATGATCATTCTGAAAGGGCGCTTCGAAAGCGCTCTGTTCAGCCGTCTTAGATCTAAAATGGGTCTGAGACCCCCGTCTTTTTTCGGTACCAGGAAATATCTGCTGTACAGGCCCCCTTCGCTCTGAGCTTGAGATAGGGGTTCTATGGCCCCTTTGCTCAATAGTTTCGCTATTTCGGCTCGAAGTAGATGAGCTACTTCCTTCTTTACCGTAGTTTCGAAGGAGGAGGAAAGGGGCCTCTTCAGTTGATTGTCCGGTGGCTCCTAACACGGAGACCATCCCGGAGGTGACTGCCGTCACTGACGCACCGCCCAGGCGTCCTGCTCTGCCCGCGCCACCCAGGCACCCTGCCCCGCCGGCCCCGCCCAAGCGGCTCGCCCTGCCGGCGCCACCCCAGCGACCGGTCACGTCTGCCAATCCAGAGACTGTTCACGTCACGTCTGCCGAGCCTGTGTCTTCGGACAGGATGGCCGCCGCCGAGCCAGATCCAGTGTCTGCGGACAAGATGGTTGCCGCCGAGCCTGTTCACGTCACGCCTGCCGAGCCTTTGTCTTTGGACAAGATGGCCGCCGCCGAGCCTGGGTCTTCGGACAAGATGGCCGCCACCGAGCCGGTGGTGTCTGTTCCTGAGCCGGTGGTGTCTGTTCCTGAGCCAGTGGTGTCTGTTCCTGTGCCGGTGGTGTCTGTTCCTGTGCCATGGCCGCCCGAGGGGTCGTCTCCGCCGTGGCCGCCCGAGGGGTCGTCTCCGCCGTGGCCGCCTGATGGGTCGTCTCCGCCGTGGCCCCCTGAAGGGTCGTCTCCGCCAGGCCGCCAGATGGACTGTTGTCTCCGCCCTGGCCGCCAGATGGACTGCCGTCTCCGCCCTGGCCGCCAGATGGACTGTCTGCTCCGCCCTGGACTCCCGAACTTTGTGTGCCTCCCTGGCCTTCTGAACTATCCATTCCCCTTGTCCCACCCTGGTCTGTCCCTCCCGTCCCGCCCTGGTCTTATGGAGCGTCTGGTAGCCGCTCCATAGGGAGGGGGTAATGTCACATGCCTGTCCTGTCTTGTGCTGCACATGGGTGTTTTGTTATTTTGGGCCATGTGCTTGTGTCTATTGTCTAGCCCCTCCCATCTTGTCGCTGAGAGGGGCTCTGCACGAGCCACAGAAGGTGCGAGGCATCTTAAAAAAGACGCTCGGCTCTTTTAGAGAGAAAAGTGTGAGTCGCGGGGCGAACACACACTAGCAATGAAAAGGATATAATGCACCGGATAGCGCAGCAGGAATGTCAGCAGAAGGCGGCGCGGCCAGCGGCTTCGATGCAGACTCATCCAGCTGAAAGGCTTCTTCAGACGGCGCGGCTTCTCTCAGGGTCCAGCGATGCGTGAGCTCCGCTGAAGAGATGAAAATCAGTGAACCAGCCTCTCGACGCTATATTTATAGCCCTAGGCCACGCCTATTTTGGCGGGACGCTATGCAAATGGGCGCGAAGCACCCCCATTGGTCAAGGCGTCAAGAGCGCCTTCTCGACAGGCTGCTGCAGTTGCCGCAGGGCAGCCAATAGGCACGCAAGCTGCCTCGCCTATGTCTGTATGCTGCTGCAACGTGTTTTGCATTATATAAAAATTAAGGATAATTTTTGGCTTCAGTATCTCGCGGAAAGAGACTTTCCCCCGAGCGTAAGTTCTTACGCAGTACGAGAGAATCTCTCGTAAGAGAACAGCCACTACTTTGAACTGCTGTAAAAATGTATCAGATAAATATTTTTTTCAATTTTTTTTGCATAAATCTATTAATCAACCTCAGTCCTGCTCAAAACTACTAAATGTTTAAAAAAAAATTCAGGATTTTAACTCTTTAATTGCCAAATTCGTAAATGATGTCACTGATTTGGGAAAAAACACACACAAAATGACTCATTTTCAATATAAAATGTGATTGTGGACTGGATTTTTTTACCTTTTATCACAGTCTTGGACATGTCAAAGATTAGAAACAATATTGGTTTTGATGCATTGTTAGTTTTTGTGCAGCATCAGATTTGAACTTTTTCTCCCTCATTTACTGTTCGTGGCTGTTTTTGCCCCATTGACTTCCATTATAACCACATTTTTTGATTGCAAAGCCATGACACCATATAATCATGCATTTTTGATTGTTGGTGGTTTTCCCTTTTGGGAAGAGGTCAAATTTGTCATTTTTACTGTTGATAACCAGATGGCACCATTAACCCTTTAGATGTGCAAAAAAAAGCTTAGTCTCTGGCTTTTACATGGAGTTATATGGAGTTTATATGGAGTATAATAGCATAATAAAGTGTGTGTGTGTGTGTGTGTGTGTGTGTGTGTGTGTGTGTGTGTGTGTGTGTGTGTGTGTGTGTGTGTGTGTGTGTGTGTGTGTGTGTGTGTGTGTGTGTGTGTGTGTGTGTGTGTGTGACTCACCTTGATGCGTCTGAGAAAATCAAAATATGCACCTCAGCTCTCAGAACTACATGGAGTAAACAAAAACAAAGTAAGTGTATTTATGCATCTGCTGCCACCACAGACTCAGGAGAGTCAGATCCTCATCAGCACCCTCATCATCCTCTCTAGCTTCCACTGAAGGCGAGGAGGATTCGGAGGATCCTGGATCTGGGTGGATTGGGAGAAACGGCGAAGTGTGGTTTTCCACCAACGTGGAGACAACTCCCTTTCTTCAGCCTGCCAGAGGCGTGACTCCAGGGCCGACTGTACAAACATGTATGTGTTGACGCAAGTCATGCTGACAATGAGGTCAATCATCTCCTCCGTAAAAAACAGATTGAACACGGAATCCATGTTCTGGACCCTTGCGATGGCATAGCGCGTCGGCCCTGGAGTCACGCCTCTGGCAGGATGAAGAAAGGGAGTTGTCTCCGTGTTGGTGGAAAACCACACTCGCCGTTTCTCCCAATCCACCCAGATCCAGGATCCTCCGAATCCTCCTCGCCTTCAGTGGAAGCTAGAGAGGATGATGAGGGTGCCACATCCAAATCAGGATCTGACTCTCCTGAGTCTGTGGTGTCAGAGGGAGAAGACGATACATCCTGCAGCTTACATTACAAATTTTACCTCTTCCCAACAGGGAAAACCACCAACAATCAAAAATGCATGATTATATGGTGTCATGGCTTTGCAATCAAAAAATTTGGTTATAATGGAAGTCAATGGGGCAAAAACAGCCACGAACAGTAAATGAGGGAGAAAAAGATAAAATCTGATGCTGCACAAAAACTAACAATGCATCAAAACCAATGTTGTTTCTAATCTTTGACATGTCCAAGACTGTGATAAAAGGTTAAAAAAAATACAGTCCACAATCACATTTTATATTGAAAATCAGTCATTTTGTGTGGTTTTTTTTTCCCAAATCAGTGACATCATTTACGAATTTGGCAATTAAAGAGTTAAAATCCAGATTTTTTTTTAAAACATTTAGTAGTTTTGAGCAGGACTGAGGTTGATTAATAGATTTATGCAAAAAAAAATAGAAAAAAATATTTATCTGATACATTTTTACAGCAGTTCAAAGTAGTGGCTGTTTTCAGCCACGAACATAACGAAAGGGTAGTGAATTTGAACAATGCACAAGGGTTAAGACATTATCATTTAAGGTGTAAAGTCAATGTGAAACAGTGTCATTTGAAAGCGGAAGAGGAATGACTGTGGATGGAATTCCCTTTCTCTCACTGTATTGTAACTCTGATGGTCTGTCAGAGCCCACAAGCTGTTTGCATCATCCACAGACTCTCGTAATGGTATTCTGCCGCAAGCCGGAATCTATTGTTTAGCATTTGGCGCATGAGAAAAACAACAATGAGAAAACAGCAGGTGTGAAATAGTTATTCCTCCAATAAATAAATAAAAACACTTGTAGCTGCTCATAATATTAAGCATAATGTAATAATTTCACGTAATGAAAGATGTATTACATTATTAATAAAATGTTTATAATGTAATATTTTTTGTCAAAATGTATTAAATCTTGTATAATAAAAATGTTACAATGTAATAAAGATGTTTCACATAATGTAATAGGTTATTGTATGAGAAATGTATTACATTATGAAGGCACTGTAGCAACTTATAATGTAATCACAGTTCATAAGGTAATACCAGTACATATAATGTATAAGTGAAACAATGTTTACAAAATAATAATTATCTTTCAATGTAGCGAGTTCACTGTAGGCGAGTTTGCAGAACCCAAGTGCAGCTAAAATTTTTAAACAAAACATGTTTAACCCAGAAATACATTTTAAGATTTATGCAAAAAATTGTTTCTGCTTTCAAGTTTTTAATCATTTTTTAGTTACAGTATAGTCATTTAAATGGTTGCCATATAAACCTGTTTATATTCTACAAAAATGTAAAATGTATTAATGATTTTGGCTATTGCCACATACTGCTGGTCAGTAAACATGACGAAGGAGATTCACTTAATTTACATCCAAAAATACTTCAAGATGTCAGAAAAATCTTACAAGAACAGCTGAGATTTATTTGGAGTTAATCACAGTGAATACAGACATGTGGTATTATGAGCTTGATTAGTTCATTCTGAAGTCATTTTTTTCAGTGGCATTGCATAGGCTGTAATTTTACATTAAAGGTGGAAAAGTTCAGATTTTATTTATCATTCTTTCTTTCTTTGTTTTTTTACATCACTAAACCAAACTGTTTTAACGGGGTGTAGACGTTTTATAACCACTGTACATGACTGTAAGTTGTGCTGTATTTTTCAATATGCCCTCTGATGTACATTCAGGTTTTGATTTGCTGTAACTTGTATTAAAGTGCAGAAATGTTTGCTTAACTTGGGATGGAGTTTCACAAAATCAGCCTGTCGTTTCCTGTAGGTTTCATACTTCCAGTGATCCATCGCGGTCAACTTTGATCTCTCTGACCGACCATTAGGGTTGGAGATGAACTGTGCAGGACAGTCGATCGGCAGGAGCAGGGTTGGGCACCCCTGACTTAAATGGTTTCACAGTGAGTAATGGTGAAAAGACAATGTTTTTCTTTTAAAATGTAAGATATGTTTACTAAGACATGAATGGAGCTTAAATATACTGTGGACTAAGAATCTTATTTGACATAATATCAATGTACTTACCAAAGAAATGGCTAAAAATTTGCATAAATGTGTTCTGCAGGATCCCGAAACACCAACGCTCTTGGGTGTCTTTATGAGGTCCCCTGAGACAGCATGCACATGTGTGGGGCTTATCATTATCAACTTATCATTGCCAAATGTTATTGGTGCGTAATAAAAAAATTCAGGGAAGAAACACATCACTGGATTTGTTAAAATAATGAGCTGCATAAAATATGATTTTCTCCTTTTTTAATTTGACTTTGATTTGAAAGTAGGTTTAAAGGGTATGTGGGCTTAATGGGTAGACTTACCCTACTTTTCTTTCCACCATTTACAAAAACATAGGATATGTTACAAAAGGTGTGTAGCCTGCATTAATCTATAACCAGAAGTTCCTTCACCTAGAACCATAGTCCCTTTAAATGTCATTATATGTATAAAAGTGGGACATTGGCTGGATTTTAAGAGTTCACGCTTCTGTTCTATTCTAGAATGAAATGTATGAAACTATTAATTCACAGAAATACTGTACTAATCAGCTGTCTGACTCTAAATAAACAAACAGCCTTAACCTCTATTTAAAGTTTGCATATGCAAAACAATAGATACTGTTTGTTTGAGATACTGAAGCATGACAGTCATTATTACTGGAGGCAATAGTTTCACAGTGGGGATTCCTTTCGTGTGGGATATCCTTACCACAATGATTAATACATTCAAACCAAGAGGATTTCCTTTACCCTGAACACAGAGGAATCCCTCATATTATGCATCAAGTTTAAACAGAAAGTCCAAACAGAAAATAAAACTATAGAATTGAGATGAAAAATAACTATAATGTGACAGTGTGGGATCTGAACGAGCAGCTACACAAATGTACAGTTTTTTATTTTTTTATTATCATGCATAAAAAAGAAAATCAGTCTATTTTATTTGAACAAGCTTTATTCACTTCTATAAGAAGAATAGATCAGCAAAAAATAATATTGTCATTTATATATTATAAAACCCAATCCCTTCAGAGAATGGTTTGGCTTTGAGAAACATTTAAGAAAAACATTTAGAACATTTTGATTTAAATAAATTGCAGTTCAGAGATATTATCAAAAATTCACATTATTCAGCTGAATATGTCAATAGCAGTTGTGTTTGTTTTGTAAGCTTTATCTCTTAACACACATACAGCCTAATGAGACTGTGACTGGTTTTAATTTTAATGCAAAGAGAGTGCGATTATGAGGGCTCTCGCAACTCTGAATGAGTAACATGTTGAAATTCTGTAAAAGCGGCTTTGCCTTTGCCCCGTTTTCACACTCTACATTCGGCATAAGGGTATGTCTCAGGTATCCTGTAAATATCATATTTTGATTGCCTGTGAAAAGAAAGAGTCATAAGTGTTGGAGCACCACCACAGATCATATTTCTTTATCACCATCGCAACTAAAATTATGTTAGTCCAATCCTAAAGCAATTAAAGTGTTATTTATTTATTCATTTATTTATTTTTGCCTATACAATGAAAGTCCAAACATATGAATCATTGGGTAACACTTTAGAATAATGGTCTGTCATTAATATGCAAGAAGTAATGCAGGACTATTACATTAATACCTCAGCTACTACAATAAACAAATACAGAAACAAGCTTAACTAATCAGTAAGTAATATCAAAATTAGGACTAAGATATTATTAGGTAATCAATAATTACTTAATGAGATTAGCCTCATTAATAACTATTAACTAACTGGCAAATTATAAAGAACATTATCGTATGTCTGAGAAGTAATCAGTCATAATTTTTTCTCTGAATATAGTCACTATGCAGGAACTTAGTGATCTGGACCATTCTTTTAAAGTGAAAAAGATGTTTTTCACTTGAGTAATTAGTGATGCATTTTATGACTATGTTGACTAAACATTGCACACAAAAAAATTATAATTGCTAAAGTCTCAGATAACGTCAATGACTACGTTTACATGCAGCCAATAACCCGTTCAAAACCGGGATATTAGCAATAACCCGGTCGCGCACGGCCATGTAAACACCGGCAAAAACCCGGATATGCTCATATCCCGGTTTTTAAAAACCCGGATATTACCCCTGGGGTACCCCTTTTCTAACCCGAATATTTGGTCATGTAAACGCGTATCGGCATATCCCCATCAAAAGGAACATTGATTTGTGTTCTGCGCATGTTCTATTCGCAAGGAATCTTGGTATTTTGAGTAGAGACGGCGCATACAAAAACCCGCGTGCAGTATAACGGAAGTAAACAAGAAGTAGGTTAACATGGTGAGACGCAGCACAGCAACACACTTTTGGAGCGAGAAGGAAAGCGCAAACAAAGGCGATCGCTATCTGCCCCGAACTATTCATTATCCGGGTGCTGCTGCTGTTGTTGTTGTCTTTGGATACAGGAAAAAGAATCGAAAATGACGCATATTCCGTCTTAAGGTTGTCCGTACGTCCTGACGCTAACCGTGCGTCGCCGTTTACATCGGGATATTCCCACCTGATTACAAATTCCATGTATACAGGAGTAACTCTCTCTGCTCACGCATGTAAACGGGTTATTCCGAATGTTTCAGAAACCCAAATAGTGACCCTAACCCGACCATAACCCGGTTATTGGCTGCATGTAAACGTAGTCACTGTTGTGATTAGTAACCTGTTCCTTTCCTACCCAACAACCCCTCATCTAACATTACACACACAAAAAATATTACTAGCATAAAATTAACTGAATGCATTGTATGAATACTCACTTGCACTTCCATTTAGGATTTGCATTGTTTGAGATGTCGTTATTTCTGCATTGTGGAAAGGTCATGACCTTGGTGAACTCCTTTTCTACTTTGCGCAGTTTATGCGCAGAGCATGGACGATTGCAGTCGGAGCAGCGAATATCCGCATAAACACGAGCTGATATGACAGCAAAAACAAACACCTGTTTTAAACACAAGCACAAGTTAGTGGACACTCATATACACCAAATAATACACACACACATATATATATACAGTGAGGAAAATATGTATGATTTTTTAACTATTTATTTGTATGATACAGCTGCAAATAAGTATTTGAACACCTGAGAAAATCAATGTTAATATTTGGAACAGTAGCCTTTGTTTGCAATTACAGAGGTCAAACGTTTCCTGTAGTTTTTCACCAGGTTTGCACACACTGCAGGAGGGATTTTGGCCCACTCCTCCACACAGATCTTCTCTAGATCAGTCAGGTTTCTGGACTGTTGCTGAGAAACACGGAGTTTGAGCTCCCTCCAAAGATTCTCTATTGGGTTTAGGTCTGGAGACTGGCTAGGCCACGCCAGAACCTTGATATGCTTCTTACAGAGCCACTCCTTGGTTATCCTGGCTGTGTGCTTCGGGTCATTGTCATGTTGGAAGACCCAGCCTCGACCCATCTTCAATGCTCTAACTGAGGGAAGGAGGTTGTTCCCCAAAATCTCGCAATACATGGCCCCGGTCATCCTCTCCTTAATACAGTGCAGTCGCCCTGTCCCATGTGCAGAAAAACACCCCCAAAGCATGATGCTACCACCCCCATGCTTCACAGTAGGGATGGTGTTCTTGGGATGGTACTCATCATTCTTCTTCCTCCAAACACGTTTAGTGGAATTATGACCAAAAAGTTCTATTTTGGTCTCATCTGACCACATGACTTTCTCCCATGACTCCTCTGGATCATCCAAATGGTCATTGGCAAACTTAAGATGGGCTTTGACATGTGCTGGTTTAAGCAGGGGAACCTTCCGTGCCATGCATGATTTCAAACCATGACTTCGTGTCTTAGTGTATTACCAACAGTAACCTTGGAAACGGTGGTCCCAGCTCTTTTCAGGTCATTGACCAGCTCCTCCCGTGTAGTTCTGGGCTGATTTCTCACCTTTCTTAGGATCATTGAGACCCCACGAGGTGAGATCTTGCATGGAGCCCCAGTCCGAGGGAGATTGACAGTCATGTTTAGCTTCTTCCATTTTCTAATGATTGCTCCAACAGTGGACCTTTTTTCACCAAGCTGCTTGGCAATTTCCCCGTAGCCC
The DNA here is from genome assembly GCF_951802725.1 of Rutilus rutilus. Classification (NCBI taxonomy): domain Eukaryota; kingdom Metazoa; phylum Chordata; class Actinopteri; order Cypriniformes; family Leuciscidae; genus Rutilus; species Rutilus rutilus. Next base: position 26,208,846 of record NC_140218.1, read on the forward strand.
TTTCCAGCCTTGTGGAGGTGTACAATTTTGTCTCTAGTGTCTTTGGACAGCTCTTTGGTCTTGGCCATGTTAGTAGTTGGATTCTTACTGATTGTATGGGGTGGACAGGTGTCTTTATGCAGCTAACGACCTCAAACAGGAGCATCTAATTTAGGATAATAAATGGAGTGGAGGTGGACATTTTAAAGGCAGACTAACAGGTCTTTGAGGGTCAGAATTCTAGCTGATAGACAGGTGTTCAAATACTTATTTGCAGCTGTATCATACAAATAAATAGTTAAAAAATCATATATTGTGATTTCTGGATTTTATTTTTTAGATTATGTCTCTCACAGTGGACATGCACCTACGATGACAATTTCAGACCCCTCCATGATTTCCAAGTGGGAGAACTTGCAAAATAGCAGGGTGTTCAAATACTTATTTTCCTCACTGTATATATATACTGAACAGTTTCTTTGTCATATTTTGCGTATAGTATTTCTATATTTACTCACCCACAGAGCAGAGATATTCATTCTTCAGTCTCTCAGTGTCACTCTTAAACTGCAAGGCAAAGTAGGAATATTGCTATAGTGTGCTTCACAATCACTTTTATACCTTGAACTTCATGATTTCGACTGACGTGATCCACCAACCTCTTTCCTACACAATTTGCATGGAACAAACAGTGGCGGCGCTTGTGCCTGCTCTGTTTTTCCGAAAAGTCACCTGTGGCTATTCAGGTGAGGGAATGGATGATGTAGTCACACACACAAAGCCCATCGAAAAGAACAAAGAGCAACTACAATGTTGTACTGACAGTCATGATGCTCCAGGGGAAATGAGCATATGTGTGCTTTATAAAGACATAATGCATTATTTTTATCAACTCTGTGCCTTAGAAATGCATTGGGTGAAAAAGCATTTTGTGTTATTGTATTTTATTGTATTGTGATGTGCAGTACATTATAGTGCAGTGCACAGACGACTGCACAAAACATGAATAGTTTAAATATATCTTGAACTTTTATAAGATGTTTGCCTTTAAATTCCATAACTAAACAACAAAACACACATTCTCTTTTTGATGGACATACAGATTAAAGGATATGATAAATGTTTCAGGAGGACAAAATCTTATCAATTGCTCGAAATATTTACTGTGGTGAAATGACATGTAGGGTTCTTGTGAAAAATGGAATAAATACTTGAACTATTTCAAACCAATATACATAAATAAATCATTGTTTTGTTTTTCAGATGACATATGCAAAACAATACGTGCGCCTCCGAGCTATCGGAGCTATCATATAAACCATGATGGGCAATATTGTTATTATGGAAGCTATTGTTCCATAGTGGGGATTCCTTTTGTGTGGGATATCCCTACCACAATGATTAATATTGCTAGAGAAATCCTTGACACAAAGACGATCTTCACTGCATTGCCTTGACAGAAATTCCTCACATCATACGTCATGTTTAATAAGCTTTTCCATGTCACACTTTTATTACTCAAAAATTTAACATTGCAAAATACTCACACATGATTTAGTGTCTTAGCTAAATGTAAATGGACACTTGAATAATTTGCCACTAATGATAATGGAGAAGTTATATTTCACAAAAGTTATATTTCATATTTCCCTTTTTAAGAGAACTGTCTGTTCTTTGGCTTGTTTCACTCTATTTACAAAATAAGTTTCAGTTTTAGACAGTTTGCTTGACTTATTCTTAAATCAGTACAGAAGTGAGACAGAAGTGAAATTGTTTCATTTGAAATTGTTCGAATGAAACTGAAACAAATTATTTCACAAAAATTCTGTACTAATCAGCTATCTGACTGAATAGAGGTGAAGGTTGTTTGTTTATTTAAAGTTTGCATATGCAAAACAATAGATACTGTGTGAGATACTGAAGCATGACAGTCTTTATTACTGGAGGCAATAGTTTCATAGTGGGGATTCCTGTCTTACCCCTCAAAAACTGTGGTTGAGAGCGCCTCCCCGATCCCCTTTCTCTCTGGGGGGTGTTCGGGTAGTGATGCTCTGTTTTTGGGTGGCACGGTGTTAGGAGTTTGCTTTAGATGTTTGGGGCTGCTCCCGCTCAGCACTCCCTGAGAGCTGAGATCAGCCCTGCCAAATGTCGCCAAATAGGCCAGGAAGCGATAGTGGGGTGTCCATAAGAAAACTTCCTCTTTAAACCTTTAACGTGCATTGTAAACACACGGTTGACCTTTTTTCACAATCAAATTGCTGTAATTTAAACTTGCCAAACCCCTTTTTTTGGCTCTTTGTCAATTATATCCACTGGGTGGCAATGCTGCTGAAATATATTGTTACTTAGAAGCTATATTTTTTTTAAACCAGATTTCATGTTAGACATCCTAACAGTAGGCCTATATTGTCTTGAATGGCAGCAATGTGGTGATAAAAGTTAGGCCAGTTTGAGTTGCCTAACTTTGTGGGGGCTTTTGTCGGGGCTTTTAGGGACGATGCAGACTGAGGGGAGAGATAGCTGGCTAGCGTCTCTTCCACCTTTGGCATCGCCCCATAGCTGTGCTCTTTTATAGCCAACTATCGATGAATAGTGTGATGTTTGTGTACACGTGATAGGAGACTGGTTTCTTCCATGATCTTGACACCTCGGTGTGGAAATCGGAAAAAAAAGGCAGGTCCCGACGAGGAGGCGGTGCTCGCGAGGGCATGAAGCTGCTTGCTGCTTGCTCACTATGATGATACAGTGTATATATATATATATATATATATATATATATATATATATATATATATATATATACTTATGAGGGAAAGACAACACCAAATAAGACAAACAATTTCACAGAGAGCGCATACTGAAGACACAGAAGCTAGCGTTGCATTGTTTGGGAATGCTTTCTAGTGTCCTGGTCCATTACGTCACTCGCCCCTGACGTCTTGTCACACCAATCAATCACCAGTCAATCGACGCAGCTTTTTCCCTTTAAAGGGAAATAAATATTTTGTAACATTTGAATTGTCTTTACTGTCACCTTTGATCAATTTAATGTATCCTTACTGAATTAAAGTTAATTTCTTAAAAAAAGAAAAATCTAATTTCTTCTCCAAAACTTTTTAATGGTGAATATATATATACAGGTGCTGGTCATAAAATTAGAATATCATCAAAAAGTTGATTTATTTCAAGAATTCAACTTAACAGGTGAAACTAATATATTATATAGACTCATTACATGCAAAGTGAGATATCTCAAGCCTTTATTTGTTATAATTTTGATGATTATGGCTTACAGCTTATGAAACCCACAAAATCAAAATCTCAGAAAATTAGAATATTACATGAAATCACACAGTAATTACACAGTGATACCATGGTCATTGAGACAGGTTTTGGTTCTTTTGGCAGTGTGGGCCGGTACAAATCCTGCTGGAGAATGAAGTCAGCATCTCCATAAAGCTTGTCTGCTGAAGGAAGCATGAAGTGCTCTTGAAATGTCCTGGTAGACTCTGCGTTGAGTGGACAGCACAGTGGACCAACACCAGCCGATGACATGGCTCCCCAAACCAACACAGACTGTGGAAACTTCACACTGGACTTCAAGCTTGGACATCTTGGATTGTGTGCCTCTCCATTCTTCCTCCAGACTCTGGGACCTTGGTTTCCAAATGAGATGCAACATTTGCTCTCATCAGAAAAGAGGACTTTGGTCCACTGTGCTTTATTAAATCCAGAGTCAACGCAGCCGTCTACCAGGACATTTCCAGAGCACTTCATGCTTCCTTCATTCTCCAGCAGGATTTGCACCTGCCCACACTGCCAAAATAACCAAAACCTAGTTCAATGACCATGGTATCACTGTGTAATTACTGTGTGATTTCATGTAATATTCTAATTTTCTGAGATTTTGATTTTGTGGGTTTCATAAGCTGTAAGCCATAATCATCAAAATTATAACAAATAAAGGCTTGAAATATCTCACTTTGCATGTAATGAGTCTATATAATATATTAGTTTCACCTGTTAAGTTGAATTCTTGAAATAAATCAACTTTTTGATGATATTCTAATTTTATGACCAGCACCTGTATACACTCACCTAAAGGATTATTAGAAACACCTGTTCAATTTCTCATTAATCAATCAATCAATCAATCAATCAATCAAAAATTTATTTCTACAGCACATTTAAAAACAACACGAGTTGACCAAAGTGCTTTACAGATTCCACATTTCAGTAGCATTAAAAACAAACATCAATAGACAAATCATTCAATACCACATATAGCTATGGACAGTTAAAAGCAACAGAAAATAAGTATGTCTTCAACATAGACTTAAAATCTTCAATGGAATTGCAAGACTTAATGTAAACAGGGAGGCCATTCCAAAGCCTCGGTGCAGCCACCGAAAAGGCTCGATCTCCCTTTGTTTTCAGGCGAGATTTCGGAACCTGTAACAACAAGCTTTGCAACGATCTTAATGGTCTGATGGAGCAGTGATGCTGTAATAGCTCGGAGATATATACAGGGGCTTGTCCGTGTAAACCTTTAAAAACCATTAAAAGGACCTTATATTGCACCCTAAACTCCACAGGGAGCCAGTGCAAAGAGACCAAGACTGGAGAGATACTGGAATATTTTCTGGTTCCAGTCAGCAGTCTGGCCGCTGCATTCTGCACTAGCTGCAGACGTGCCATGGACTTTTTGGACACACCCACATACAAGGAGTTGCAATAATCTAGTCTGGACGAGATAAAAGCATGGATAACAGTTTCCATATCTTTAGTAGACAGAAAACCTTTCAATCTGGCAATACCTCTTAGCTGAAAAACGCTGCCCTTCACCACCGCATTAATCTGTTTATCAAATTTTAATTCAGCGTCGAAGATCACTCCAAGGTTTCTAACATGAGTCTTAACATTGGAGGCAAGGGTGCCCAGCTCTTCGGAGAGCTGTTTAGCTAACTTCGGTGGGCCGAACACCACCACTTCATATTTTGACTCATTCAATTGAAGGAAACTGTCTGCCATCCACTGCCTTATCTCATCCAGGCATTTGAACAACGCTGACCCATTAGCCTTGTCCACAGAGTTTAATGGAAAATACAACTGGGTATCATCAGCATAACAATGATATGCCACTCCATGTTTCTGACAAATTAAACCCAGGGGGAGCATATATAAAGAAAACAGGACAGGGCCAAGGCATGAGCCTTGAGGGACCCCACAAACAACGGGGTGAACAGAAGAGATAGAAGACCCTATTTCCACCGCAACGGTTCTTCCCTGTAGGTAGGACACGAACCAGGCTAACACAGATCCCCCAATACCCACCCACTTACTCAATCGTTCAAGAAGAATCCCGTGGTCCACTGTATCAAAAGCAGCACTAAGATCCAGTAACACTAGCGCTGTGCAATTCCCTGAATCTACCGATAAAAGCAGATCGTTTGACACCTTAAGAAGGGCAGTTTCGGTACTGTGTTGCGATCTAAAACCTGACTGAAACGTATCAAAAATATTGTTTTTGTTTAAAAATATAGAGAGTTGTTTGAGTACCACCTTCTCCAGCATTTTGGACAAAAAAGGTACCTTAGAGATTGGTCTGTAGTTGTTTAACACAGAGGGGTCTAAACTCGTTTTCTTTAAAAGCGGTAGTACAAGAGCGTGCTTAAAATAAGATGGCACTTTCCCCTCCGTAAGACTCTGATTTACTAAGACTGTTATAGTGGACCCCACCACGTCCCACACCTGGATCAACAAACGGGGCGGTAAAATATCCAGCGAACAAAAAGCTGGCTTCAGGTGTTTAACAATATCCAGCAAATCAGACGAAGAAACCGGCTCAAATGTGATCAACTGACCCCCAGCACACGAATCGAGTGGTGGTTTCAGGCTGCTTTGAACACTGACAGACTTCAAAATGCCGGCTCTAATAGTTGTGATCTTATCCATAAAAAACTGAGCGAACTTTTCACAAGCTCTCTCAGAATGCTCAAAAGCAAAGGTGCTGGCAGGACTCATAACAGAATTAATCACACGGAATAAAATTTTTGGGCTATGCTGGTTTTTGGAGATTAAGTCCGAGAAGTGTTTCTCCTTAGCCGCTTTTACGAACTGTTGATAAGACAGCATGCGCTCTCTTAAAATCTCGTAAGAGAATTAATGCAATTATCTAATCAACCAATCACATGGCAGTCGCTTCAATGCATTTAGGGGTGTGGTCCTGGTCAAGACAATCTCCTGAACTCCAAACTGAATGTCAGAATGGGAAAGAAAGGTGATTTAAGCAATTTTGAGCGTGGCATGGTTGTTGGTGACAGACGGGCCGGTCTGAGTATTTCACAATCTGCTCAGTTACTGGGATTTTCATGCACAACCATTTCTAGGGTTTACAAAGAATGGTGTGAAAAGGGAAAAACATCCAGTATGCGGCAGTCCTGTGGGCGAAAATGCCTTGTTGATGCTAGAGGTCAGAGGAGAATGGGCCGACTGATTCAAGCTGATAGAAGAGCAACTTTGACTGTAATAACCACTCTTGAAGACAGGAAAAATGTTGCCTGGTCTGATGAGTCTCGATTTCTGTTGAGACATTCAGATGGTAGAGTAAGAATTTGGCGTAAACAGAATGAGAACATGGATCCATCATGCCTTGTTACCACTGTGCAGGCTGGTGGTGGTGGTGTAATGGTGTGGGGGATGTTTTCTTGGCACACTTTAGGCCCCTTAGTGCCAATTGGGCATCGTCTAAATGCCACGGCCTACCTGAGCATTGTTTCTGACCATGTCCATCCCTTTATGACCACCATGTACCCATCCTCTGATGGCTACTTCCAGCAGGATAATGCACCATGTCACAAAGCTCGAATCATTTCAAATTGGTTTCTTGAACATGACAATGAGTTCACTGTACTAAAATGGCCCCCACAGTCACCAGATCTCAACCCAATAGAGCATCTTTGGGATGTGGTGGAACGGGAGCTTCGTGCCCTGGATGTGCATCCCACAAAACTGCAAGATGCTATCCTATCAATATGGGCCAACATTTCTAAAGAATGCTTTCAGCACCTTGTTGAATCAATGCCACGTAGAATTAAGGCAGTTCTGAAGGCGAAAGGGGGTCAAACACAGTATTAGTATGGTGTTCCTAATAATCCTTTAGGTGAGTGTATGTGTGTGTGTGTATAAAATATATAATAAGAAGAATTGTATCATTTCAAATGTTTTGTTTTGATAATTGTTTCTATTTGCAATTTCACTTTTTATCAGTTTCATTGATCATCAAATGTTTTTTATGATCTTCAACTGAAGTGAAAGATTCAGCCATTGTAGCCCACACTTCAACCTACACGTCTTCTCCAGAGCATTATAGTCCAATAAAAATACTGCTGCAGTGTGAATGCCACTGCTAGAACTGCATTGTGTTTGCTTGTTTTGTTTAGGAATTGTTTATTCTATGGAAAGGTCACATCACATTCAGCATATAAGTGTTTATGTCATCCCACCTTAAACCCACCTTTTCTTTGAACCATGGAGAAAAGCATGTGCATATCTGTAATAATCTGAAATGACTTATTGTGACCATTGTGGCTCCTGGCCGTAAATCATTTAGGTATAGGGCAGATTCTGGGTTCTTAGCAACAGTTTACGATAAACATTACTGTAATCACCGAACACACGCAGAACACTTTTGGCAGAGGTTGTGTTATCCAGCCTGAGGGTTGCGCTCTAATTTTGATTGACAGGCTTCAAAGGGATAGTTCACCCGAAAAACCTTCTTTCTTTTTTGGACCACAAAAGGAGAATTTAAAAAGAATGCCCGGCTCGTGCTCATCCATATAGCCTTTTTTTTAAAAACTTGATGCTGGCTGCTATTCACTGCCATCATATGGATGAGCATGAGCGGGACATGTTTTATTTTTTATTCCTTTTGTGGTCCATAAAAGAAAGAAGGGCATATGGCATTAGAACAACACCAGGGTGAGTAAATGATTACTTTATTTTCATCTTAGGGTGAACTATCCCTTTAAGTTCACACAACACATGCATACAACGCTAGAATTGCCTTAATATTTATTGCCTCTAAATGTTGTTTTAAAATATTACAAGTTGTGGCGGAATTCCAGTGAGGAAAAGAAAGTTGCAAAATGTTTATTGCATATCTAGACAGAAATCCACATTAGCACTTAGTAGCACTTCACTCTCTCTAGGATCGGGGAATCTATAAGCTGAAAGCTCTGCCATCATGTTGCTTTTTGTCATTTTTTTCTGCATCGGACTCATGCGAAATTACTAAATTAGTGATTATGTCTACACTTGAACGAATCTATTTCTTTTGTTCTCCATAAATTAATGAAAACATTTAATTTAATTGAAAGGAGGGTCCCACTTATTTATTTATTTAGTTGGAATTCAGTCAGCTTAACTGTTAATGTAATAAAATAATTAATGAAAAAAAATATATATATACAATTGTTTCTTAACTTGCCTGTGACGTAGCCTATGCAGTGCCCGAATTATTATTTTGGACACACAAATGAAACCCGCTGCTCAATTAAATGAAATGTTCTCATTCATTTATGGAGAACGAAAGAAATAGATTCGTTCAAGTGTAGACATAATCACTAATTTAGTAATTTTGCATGAGTCCGATGCAGAAAAAAAAATACAAAAAGCAACATATGATGGCAGAGCTTTCAGCTTATAGATTCCCCGATCCTAGAGAGAGTGAAGTGCTACTAAGTGCTAATGTGGATTTCTGTCTAGATGCAATAAACATTTTGCAAGAGAAAACCTCAAAAAGGTTAATTATAGATCAAATAAGACAGAAACACACCCGTTCACCGGTCATTTTCCTCAGCTGTAGGCAAAGGCAAGTTTCAAATCAGTGCTTCTCCTGGGAGACTAGCGCTAAATTAGCCTCTAGTTTAGCGCCATCTACTGTTTTAGAAGAGGAAGTTGCTCAACTGCATTTGTGAGAAAATCTGCCTGGACGCATTTGTGAGAAAATCGAGCCGAGAGATCTCATAAAAAGCGAAGTGTCACACAATCATAACAGACAGATATGCATTTGTATGCACTAGATTTGGAATTTGTTTAAAGGTTACATGCAATTTGAAGGATGGTTTGTATATATTTGTGAAGTATTATCTTGGCTCATTTATTTATATTTGTAAAACACAATACATATTTGTTACTCCACTGCATTTTCACTCAAACTGACCTTTGTGCTTGCACATTGCTTTCTGTTTGTTTGCGAGTCGAGATTTCCTTTGCAAAGCGGATCGAGTTTGTTTGCGAGTCGAGTTTTCCTTTGCGAAGTAGATTGAGTTTGTTTGCGAGTCGAGTTTTCCTTTGCGAAGCGGATCGAGTTTGTTTGCGAGTCGAGTTTTCCTTTGCGAAGTAGATTGAGTTTGTTTGCAAAATGCTGGATTTGTTTGTTAAATTATGGTACATAATTCGCTCCATAGATTTCACCAAGTACCACATGTTCCTGGATCAACATCTTTGTTGATCCTGGAACAACTTTCCAATCAACCAATCAGATTTGAGGAACAAGTTTACAGTTTATGTCAAGTTTAGGCTTAAAACCAAGGTGAGGTGCTTCAACATCAGTGTTATTCACCTATCATTTCCCTCTAGGGTTGCCAACTCTCTGAAATGAAAATAAGGAACGGGGTGACACGCCCCCGTGACCCCGGACACGCCCCCCAAGGAATAATTAAAAAAAAAATAACTCCTGAAATGATGACTTCTGGTGAATATTGTGGAAACTAATTGATATATTTAGATAAATATATTTAATACATTGTAGCATATTATAATACAACTTATAGGCCTATAGAATAGCAAAGTAGGCCTAATCAATATACAAGACTGAACCACATAAGTTAGATGTAAAATATAAAGCCTATCATGATCATTTTGCCAACAATGAACCATGGATTTGTTTAGTTTATAATACATTTTATTTTTAACTTAAACAAATACAACATCTAACATTCAAAACTTCTGTAGCCTTGTGCAAACTTATTCAATAGAATTAGACTTCTAGAATGTTCTTTCCAGTGCAAAAAAATATATTTTTAATTTAATTAGACAACATTTTAAGGAGGTATAGTGCAAATATATTTATATAATTATACTTCCATTATAGTTAACTTTCTTTCCAGTGCAAAACAATAATATAAAAACATAAAAAAAGCTAATAAAGAAAATCTAAAATATTGCACTCAAATACTGCATTCAAGCAATACAACACCTGTATGTATGCACATGGAAAATCTCACAGAAATAAATAAACCTCCAGACTAAGCACATTGTGCAGCTATTTTTTCCATGTGTACTTTTTTGATTTCTTTACAATGTTAGGCTAAACTTGTAATATCTCTTTTAATATAATCACTTTCTTATGAACTAATTTGAGTCTTAATATTACATAGCCTATATCAGCTGGAGACGTCTGACGGACAAGGAACCGTGACATCGCTCGGCCGTGTATTCATTGTCCCTCACGCATTCCAGCCACGGGTAGTCATTTTCCCATTCAATTCTATATTTTTGTGCTCTTTTCTTTTTCGCCGGCTGCTCGGAGGAAGTCATTTTTACATTTCCCGCTGTTGTCACTTGTCGTCATCGTTGCTACGATACGTGACTCACAATGACTGAAACGACCAATTAAAAGGGCATTCTCTGATGATGTTCCAAGATGTTAAAAACGCTACGCTGATCATAGACAATCCGGGGGAGAAATTAGTAGCCTATGTACCGCACCGTCGGGGTTTTTTTTCACTGCACTGAATTGATTCTCAAAAATACGGAACAAAGTGCGTTCCGTATCAGTTCAATACGGAACAAGACTTTTATGTGTCAAATACGGAACGATTCCGTATTATACGGAACGGTTGGCAACCCATTCCCTCTGATTTTAGGGAAAAGTTTGGGTAGGGTTAGGTTTAGGGCTAGGGGTAGGGTTAGGACTACATTTTGGGGCAGGAACGTTATTCCAGGATCAACAAAATATGTTGCTCCAGGAACATGTCTTACTTGGCAAAATCACGGTAATCATTTTGTTCATTCATTCATTCAACCATTTATTATGTTGAAGTCATTTATATGGTGCTGAAGAAATGTAAAACCCCGTGAAATAGGCTATAGTACGGTGGCCGAGAGGTGCAAAACAAATCACAATTACAAAAACAAAATAACAATTCAGAAAACAAAATAACAATTCAGAAAACACAACGACAATTTAGAAAACAAAATAACAATTCAGAAAACACAACGACATTTCAGAAAACACAACGACAATTCAGAAAACACAACGACATTTCAGAAAACACAACGACAATTCAGAAAAAACGGAAAAGGTAGGTATATTTTGAGAATGACGTACTTATCGCTGAATGGACGAGATACCTGTCAATCAAGCCAGAACCGGAATCAAGCGATACTGTCTGGAAGTACCGGTAGAAACAAATCGTACCCATCAACGTGCCATGGACAGGGTTTCCGCGGGGTCTTAAAAAGTCTTAGGGCCTTTAAAGTCTTAAAAACGGCCAGATTTTCATCCTAGGTCTTAAATTTCATTTAGTCAGGTCTAAAAAAGTGTTTACCCTCGTTCATTTCCAGAAACGCTGGCCGCAGAAATTTATTACAAAGTAGCAAAAAAGTATCGAGTCGTAGCCTACAAAGCGGAGCCCTAGAGCAGGGGTCTCCAACACGTCGCTCGCTTGCTAACAATAGCTCGTGGCTTGATATGAGCTAGCTCGCCAGAGGCCGTTCACATATCGCGTCTTTTGCGTGCTCAAGTTTGTTCAGATGTAGGCGCGCGGCAAGAGCACTCATAATTGAAGTGACGCGCACATTTTTTTACCAGGCGCAACGAGATGAAAAAAATCTAAACTTTTCAGAATGCCCGCAAACACAGGTCATGTGACAGGAACCAACCAATCACCCCTTTCCATAACAACATTGAAAGCTCAGTCAACATGAAGGATGGAGGTGCACCCAAACACTACTAATAAATATAAGCTTATGTGTAAATGTCAGTAATTTATCTTTTTTGACTCATTCTTTTTATAAAAAATTATTTAAAAGCTGAAATATGAGGTTTATCTTTGTATAAAACCTTTTTTGTCAAAACTTTATTTGAACTTGTACATGTTAGTAGATAACATGTTGCAAGACACTCTTTTAAAATCTGGCCATCATTTTTAATGGTATTTTAATGTTTACGTAAACAAAAAGTGCATATTGATGCTTCATTCTGTAGTATTAGTACTTTTTGAACAGGATTCTGTGATAACCGTGATAATTTTGGTCACTTTAATCATCTCATCATTTCCTCTCTAGTTATGATCAACTATGATCAACTAAAATCAACAATAATTGTGTTTTTACAGTATAATATGCAAAAGTACAATTTTCTATTAAAAAAAATCTACCTCTCCCTCTCTCACACACACACGTCAGATAATCCTAGATAGATAGAAAGATAGATAGATAGATAGATAGATAGATAGATAGATAGATAGATAGATAGATAGATAGATAGATAGATAGATAGATAGATAGATAGATAGATAGATAGATAGATAGATAGATAGATAGATACTCTAATGATCCCAAGGTAACTATCTATCTAACTTGGATAATGCGTCATGTAGGTCTTAAATTTAAATCTTTATGGTCTTAAAATGTCTTAAAAAGGTCTTAAATTTGACTTACTGAAACCTGCAGAAACCCTGCATGGAGCAAAGTTCGGTCCCATGGAGTGATAGGTACGCCTAACGAATCTACGACGTGTCCTTGTTCTGTCCCTGGTGGGTTGAGTTCTTGCAGCAGCCGCATATGTCATCACGTTTAACACGCAACTTCTGCAGAAGTACTAACCACATTGTCCGGTAGCCGAACAACTGTCCTGGTCGGCGCAGCTTTTAATGTCGTGGTACTGTATGTTGAAAAATTAAATAAAAAAGAGCATTGCAGTGATGGCTTCTTTGTTGGTGTATTTACTCAGAATGAAGCATAAGAGAATATGCATAACAAAAGCTCAAAACATACATTCTCAACATGTATATCACTTTTTTTACAGTAATGACCGTTGTACACATAGGTGACTTTAAACATTCCATCACACTAGAAGGAAAAATATGATCAACAAGCTATTTAACACTCTCTCTGTGCAGTTCTCATGCTCTAGCTAGCCCCAAAATGACGTGTGGCAGCTGTAGTAACACTCTAATCTCATGCTTTTTACAAACAAATTAAGACTGAAACAACATCATGTACTCTCATACACTCAAATAACATCGACATAATGACCAGTTATGAATAGCGGGCTATCGCGCTAATCGCGAAACACTCATGCTAACCATGTGCTCAGGCATAGGCTACTAAACTCATGACACACTATTAATATAGTAAATATTATGTGGTATGTCGCCAGCATGTCCACAATCACGGCACATGAATGTCCTTCTTCAAAGTAAAGTTTAATGTGTTCTATTTTCGCATAGCAAAACAAAGTTGATCACAAATTTCTTGATTGACAGGTATCTCGTCCATTCAGCGATAAGTACGTCATTCTCAAAATATACCTACCTTTTCCGTTTTTTCTGAAATGTCGTTGTGTTTTCTGAATTGTCGTTGTGTTTTCTGAATTGTCGTTGTGTTTTCTGAATTGTTATTGTGTTTTCTGAATTGTTATTTTGTTTTCTAAATTGTCGTTGTGTTTTCTGAATTGTTATTTTGTTTTCTGAATTGTTTTTGTTTTTTTGTAATTGTGATTTGTTTTGCATCTCTCGGCCACCGTACTATAGGCTAGTAGCCTACATAGGCGCATATTAATGGACAAATTTAATATCTTTACATTTATTTAATCTTCCATGGTTATGTGCTCGGATTATTTTGGATTAATTAAACAGATAGCCTAATATATAAGCCTAACCCTAACCCTAATAAACAAGATTTGTTTAATACTGATTTTAGGCGTTCAGACAAATTTAAAAACTAACATTGCTCTTCCCATGATGTTTGATGTCCTCTCCTCTGATGAAGATCGGTGTCGTGGCGTGGGGGAAAACAATCCTTTCTCCCAGACTGGAAAAGCATGGTCACTACTCGATCCGTACCGGTGTTGTTCCAAATTATTACCCCCCTCGTTAAAGTCAGTATACCAGATTGCCTAATCCAGAAACACATTGAATGTTCTTCACTATGATGGTTGATGTGTTTGGATTATTTTTATTTATTAAACAATAATTAAAACAAGATATGGTTTTTATAATACTGATTATAAGGCGTCCATAGATCGACCATCCATACCGCTTTTAGGCCTATACTATACATGGGTTGAGGGTGTGCTGAATGATTATAGGCCTACAGCGGGGTAATGATATCAGAAGAGGTTAGGGGAACATTCGGGGAATGTTACAATAACGTAAGAGCAACGTTATAATAGCTAACGTTAGGAGAACATTAATCTAATGTTAGAATAACGTTCTACACACCAAAAACAACGTCAAGTGCATGAATAATAAAACATATTGATGCTTTTACCCCATCTGTCTATTTTGAGTGTTATATATAAACAACTGCATCAAAATAAACCTTTTTCAGTTGTTTTTGCCTTTCAGAACTTCTGGAAGTATTACCATCACTATCATCCCTGAAAGTTATGAAGTGAAATGATATCAAAATAGGCCTGTATTATTATTATTATTAAGTATCAGGTATGAGGCTTCTTTGCTTAATATTTTTAAACTAAGATTAAGGGAATATGAACATAATGAATTTGAATAATAATAATAAACAATAATGTTGCTTAGTGTGCCCTACTGTAACATCTTAGTCAAAAAACAAAACAAAAATCCCTACAAACTGTTTGTTTTTAGCATATGCAAAACATCAGAAACTAGAGCGATGATATGGCTATCATCTCTCACCATGACAAACATGATTCCAACATGGAGAGAGTTGGTTCATTGTTGGGATTCCCTTATAGGTGATAGAGATGATGGAGAAATGCTGTACATAAAGAAAATCTCCTCCCTCCTGACCAGAGAGGAATAGCCTCTTATTATGGCTTAGTTAAAAGAAGACTTTTATTTCTAAACATGATCAAGTGTATATGCGTAAATACATTAATTAAAAACAAATACACATATTTAAAGGATATTTAAATGCATATTCTATATTCCATTATATTAAGACATTTTGTTATATTTATTTTTAAGGCTCTTAAAAGTGTGAAATATGTAAATGTGTTCAGAACTGAGCACACATGACTACATTTGTCTGTTTGGTCACACTTTATATTAGGTGCCTTTAACTGTACTTTACTTAACTGAAGAAATAAATAATTATTTGATACAATGTATTTATTGTGTTCATGTTGTATTGCAAAAC
This sequence comes from Rutilus rutilus, assembly GCF_951802725.1. NCBI lineage: Eukaryota > Metazoa > Chordata > Actinopteri > Cypriniformes > Leuciscidae > Rutilus > Rutilus rutilus. Next base: position 26,224,236 of record NC_140218.1, read on the forward strand.
ACTTGTGCTGATACAGGTAAGGTTAAGGACAGGTTTGGTGGTATGGTTAGGGTTAAGGGGTAAAGGAAGGGTCAACAGTAGCTGCGTTTACATGGACCCTTATAATCGGATTGACGGCTCAAACGGACTGAAAACCTTCATGTAAACACCTTAATTGATACCAAAACCAATAAAGAACCAATGTAACAGAATTATGCGCGAACAGCGGGAAACTCTGTATATTTGTGCAGTGTGCGCATGTCAAAAAATCTTTTTCCGATTTTAAGCTTGTGACATATAAACGTGCACATCAACCCGATTACTTTATTTATCGTTCATGTAAACACCGTGTTCGGATTCATCAATCGGATTGATTTCATTCCGAAACATAAGGTGTCCATGTAAACGTAGCTAGTGTAATTATAGCCATATACAGAAATTAATTATAGCTGTAATTACATGCAGGATTCTTTTGAAATATAGTTTTTACAATGTACAATGTAAAACCTGCATGCATTTTGTGGAAGAACATTGTTTTGGTTGTGCTTCGGCTGTGCGTGACCGGATTAATATGAATAAATAATGCTTTACAATGCATTTTTTTAGAGAGCTACATATTGGAATTTATCTGTTCAATAAAATACCATACTCACCTGTTGAGTAATAAAACACCATCTCTGCGTCGCTTTTACAACATTTCAAATCCCTCAGTTTGCGAGAGCAAAAATTTCAGCAGCCAAAATAAAAAGTAACAATGAAATGGGGCAACCTTGTGTAATACCCCGGTTTATTAAAACACGCCAACCGTGGGCTGGTACCCGGCGTGTGAAGCAGGCCCAGCTGAAGTCCTGTCAGCCCAGCATCCTCTGAAACTTCTTGAGGTGGGGTTGAGAACCCAACCTTGAAGGATGCCGCGAGCAGTTGAATCGTCAGGGCTCATTCGGGCATGAGGTTGGCCCACATTTGGGCTGAATCGAGAACTGCACCCAGGTTCGCTGGCTGGAAAACAGTGAGCTCTTGGCAATATTGAACCGCAAACATTTAACAAACTTTAATCATGTAAAATAAACAAACAACAAAACGAAAGTAAAGGCGGCAGCCCCTCACAGATGACTGCCACACACACATAAACAAAACTTAACATTTCCTTCACTGTCGTCGCTCCTCCTTTTATGCTTCCGAATCTCCTCCGTGAGAGATTCGAGACCGGTGCGGCACGCAGGTGGCGCTCATTATCAGTCACGCCACCGGCCTCGCGTCGTTCTCTCACAGCTCTCAGCCTCGCCCTGCTTGCTACAGGAGGGTAGCCTGGCAACTCACCATAGACACGGCTCAATCCGAGGGGCGGGATAAACAGCTGTCTTTCAAATTCACTCTGCACGCAATAGGACAGCGCTTCAACCAACCAGAGCGTTTTCCCAACAGCGGAGCTAACGTTAGTTGATAGATTCAACTTTTGAATCTGGCCGGCAAAACTACGAACACATCTTCCTTTTTTAAGAATGCAGTTCTTTGCTCTTTTCTCTAAGAAAAACTTAACTCCAAGTCCTCCAGAGTCACGGCCAAAGCCGATTCGAAAGACTGTTCGCCAGCAGCAGCCATTCTTTGTTTTCAAGTAGCAGGGAACCATCGCAACTCTGTCGTCATTATGTTAAAGGTGAACTAAGTAACTTTTTTACCTTAACTGAACAGCTTCGGAGTCATTGGAATGGTTATATTACTTATTTCGGGTTGAATGGTGGTCGTTTCGCACCCCCCTGGTGCCCGTGAGCGGAAAATACGCACTTGCAACTTTGGGGCGGCGGGCCGCCAGCCGCCGCGTCAGAAAGTCTCGCGTGATATCAGGTCTCGCAATGTAAACAACTGCTTTACGGCCAAAATAAATCTGCTAAAATGCCGTCATTATTGCGCTCCCTCACGCTGTTCGAACCCGAATGAAGAAGACATTTTAAAGAATATCCCATCTGCTTTGATGTCGTTGATCTACTAGCCTCTGGTGTCTGAGAATAGCCAACGAGTTTTTACAACAGTGTTGTCAAATATCTATTCCGAAGCTGTGGGGGGAGCTCTAGAGAGAAACCTGCGAGCAAAAAGCGAGAATACAGCGAAGAAATCCCGAAGTTACTGAGCCCCGCTTTAAGCCCGCACCGCCTACTCTATACACAATGTGATTGGCCTGACCCAATTTAGGTTTTTGCAGCTCCAAAAGTCAATGGAGAGTTGCTAGACTACCATGGCTGCAAAATAAATGTTGCTGCCGCTAGGGTGCGTCTAGATTTCTAGGCTAACGGGGGCTATCTTGATATGAAAGTAGGCGTCTTTCAGATCCACTGAGAAAAAACAATTCCCTGGGCGCACTTGCGAGAGGATTTGTTTCAATGTTAATATCTTGAATGGCCGTTTCACATGGGATCAGTTCAGATGTCTGAGGTTGAGGATGGGCCACCATCCTTCTTTGGAACTTAACTTACTGTGGGCCGGAGGAACTGTTTCTACAGCCCCTTTCGCCAGCAAATTTTGGTGCGGAGGACGTGAGCCACGTTGTTCTGCACCTGCATGCTCCGGGGGTAGCCTGCCATGCCTCGAGTCAAGTGCCAAATGGTAGAAGTATTACAGGCTGCGTCTCACGCTGAGGCGGGAGAACAGCACCTGTTACAGCATCGAGATGAAATGGGTAGCGTTTGGTCAGGCGTGGCTTGACTTCCGGCTTCGCTTTCGGAGCCTGGGTCGATGCTGAGCTCGTGCTCTCGCAGTGAGAGCGCCTGTCTTTGATTAACGCGGCTTGATAGGCATAGCCCCAGCAAGCGATGCTCTCAGAGGCGTGGGCGTTTTTAGAACAAATGCCGACGAAAAGATGCTCTTTTAGGGAGAAATATGCTCTGAGTCTCACCTGATAATTACAGAGCAGCACTGGGGAATCCTTTCGCTGGGGAATCCCCTTGCTGCAGGGAGAGTAAGACATGCAGGATGTAAACCGGCATGAGGTCAAGCCATATTCGGACGGGATTAACTTTATGGAGTAATGTAATTTTACCACAGGATGTCTGTAATATTAATTACACATCGCTGTTACCCTCCTGTCATCATGTGTGTATTAAGTTGCTTCCTGATATTACATGCGCAAACACATAACCTATTTTATTTATAAAACAGTTATGCCCGGTCGAACGATGTATTAATTAACTTCAGATTGGATTGTGTTGGTAATAGGCACTTACCTAGCTCTAAAAGATGTTTCATGCCTCTAACAAGTGCTGTCGATCTTCTTTCTGATCTGGTATGTGGAAAACACTTGAGTTTTGCCACAGACTTATCCCAGCGTCTAGAACACAACTGAATGCTTGTTCAAGCGTCTCTATACTTGAAAAAAAACACAACGAAATGACAAAATATTTACGTACATGTTTACAGCAGGTCTATTCACACGGGATTAGTTTTACCTGAGGTAATTTTTCCAGACCTTTTTATTGAAGGTAAACGTCGCCGGAATCTTTACTGACATTGTCCGTAATAACTGAGATGGCACATTCGGACGGGACTAATATCACCGAGAAGCTCTAATTATTACTTTGCCCCACCTCTCCATGTTAAACTAGTCCCGTCCGAATAGGGCTTCACTCAGCCCATTGTAACTCCATTGTTTCTTTAGTCCTATTTGCACGGGATAAGTATTACCTGATCTCTAGTCATTTGTAATAATTGCGGAGGTTGTCTGTGGTCTTAATCCCATGCGAATCTGCCATGTCTGTAATTTGTCAAGTAAAAAAAACCCGCAAATTACCTACCATAGTTCCCCGGTCAGTTAGGCGGGCTCTGGCGGGCTTTCCCATAGGTTCCTGCTGTTTCATTGCATTATTCAAAAATCTTCAGTAATCTTCCCATTGTGTCTAGCGTCCATATGACAGCATCACTATCAATGTCTGTTAGATTTAGATGGTCGATTGGAAAGGTTTTCTTTTTGAAATGTATTTAAAACTCACTCATAAATAAATACTCTTTTTGTTTTTTGACATATTTGAGCTGTTAATTAAAGTCGGCATGAAATCAAATTTGACAAATCTTATTTTTATATGTAATATTGTAGTGTGTATTATAAATGATTTATCTGTGCACTTCATTATTTTTTTTTAATTCATGTACCCTTATAATCTTTTAATCAAATACATTACCCTTCCCTCCCCCCTCGAAACGACCTCTCTTCTCTTTCGGTCACGTGCCATGGCGAAAGGCTGCGGCCAGAGCCGATGAGGGTGCGGCTATCTGTGTCTGTCTAGAAAATGTAGCTCCTCGTCCTCGTTCTCGTCGCCGGGCTCCTCAATACAAAATCCTTCATGGGAGGGTGGGGAGTCCAGTGGAGAGAAATCTTACACAACTGAATGTAAACTGGCATTCAAATCTGCCTCCATTTTGTTTGCAACGCCCAACCTCCAACGATCCAATCAATTCCCGAAGGACGAAATCAAGCCCTGCCCTGCATTTTTTTTTTCTAATTTCAGAAGCCGTTTCACTCGGATATACGTCACAACAAGAAAAAAATGACAATCTCAACTTCCGTTTAATGCCGACTTTAATCATAGACAGTATATAAACTGGACACAGCGACCCCATTGGATTCAACGGAGACAAGTGAAGTCAATTAGAAGCTCTTACTTCCTGGGGGTCGAGCGTATACTGCGCAGACTCAAACTGAGCTTGACGACGTAGATGTGACGTGAGCAACCCGTCTGTCTTCTAGTAGCTATGCCAAGAGAAATCTGAATTATTCCCTTCCGAAACTTGCAGAGACGGAGAGTGTGAGTAGGAGGTGTCCATGAGCTAGGAGCAGGAGAAACTTTTGCTATGTATTCTGATTAATTATTTTGTCATTTTGCCTCCACGTCCCCCCGATTGCCCGCGATCTTTTCCTCCTGTCCATACAGTAATTCTCTACTGTGTGACAGAGATTCGCGTGGTTATGACGTCTTTAAACGCCTCAGATGTGAAGTTATTCGCTGTCAAAGTGATGCCAAAATGAATGGTAGTCGATGGGATGCTAACAGCAGGTGGGGGTCCGCTAGCCAATGGCGGCGCCCGGGGAAACTTCCAAATAATATGAAACCCTGCCCCCCTGACTTTAATAAATAATATTTGAATTTGAAAATTAAGTGTGAGATTTTATACATTTATGTCTGCATGAAATTTACTCCCTTTGTTTTCTAAGGCAGAGTATGCAAAGCAGGGCTTGGTTCATTCCAGTGCATGAATAATCTCCTATTGCTATAACAATGTAGTTAGTGGGATTTCCTCCTTTGTGGGTGTTGGTCTAATTATCACACCAAGTATAAAGTTAAAATGGTTAGTTATGAATGATGAATGTAAATATTCATCAGTTAGATATTTCATTGGTTCTTCATAAGGGCGATTGGGCGACGCACCACTGGTGTGATAGGGACTTTTTCATTCACATTCGCATTCAACCCTATTTTTTACAGTCTATGATTCAACCGCAGAGTTACGCTAGCAGTCACTGTTGTTCTGCCTCTGGATATAGTCCAATCAGCGTCAATTCGCGTTCTGTGGAATAGCCTACCGCCTCTTTTTGGGCGATTTCACTCGAATAATCGATAATCTTCCATACAAAGACTTTTTTTTTTTTGAACTGCAGGCACTGCAATGCATTATCTATGGGTTCCGGGAGGGCTCAAACAGATGGAACGCAATAATTCTGACTAAAATATACATTAACCCTAAATTATAATTATTTTGCTAAAATATTTATTGTTTAATATTTGTTTGTTGTTGGTGAACAAATGTGCTAAAGAATTTTAAAGTGTATTTTTATGATATCAGCTTTGTTTTTTTAAATTTTCATTTTAAGTTTAGTAAATTGAACTACTTCTTTAAAAAGCATTATTTTGTTTTTAGATTGTAATGTTGCAATGTTAGAATGTAATGTGATTTGACCCCTTTTTTGGATAGACTGCAAGGTAGATACTGCAAGGTTACATTCACTATGTTTGTTTTCATAGCCTTCAATGTGAACATTGTTTGTAGGACAGTATTGATCAGGATATGAAATAATATTTTTTTTATTAAATACAGATTTATTTTTTATTTTTTATTTTTTTTAAATAGGAATAAAAATTAAATACTGAGATTATAGCATACATTGCCATTTATTTGGCAATTGGCTATTGCCCAACCCTACCTTATGGCATGCTTTAAATGCAGAATTTTCCATTTTTAGCTAAGCAGTAGGCTAATGATACATTATTATCACTGTTAAATGGTTATTTAACAATTAGCCTACATTCAGTCCTGCATTAATAATTCAGTTTGTTTGCGCACATTTTTTGTAGCACCAGCCACCAATGGTTTTGACTGGTATTTTTCTACAAGGATGGCACCCTTAAAATGCCTGTCATGGTTACACTATACAAGATAAATGGCTTTACCCTACATATGGACAAATAAATAATTTAAAAAACATCATAATATTGATGAGACTGTGGGAGGATTAGCAGAAATTTTACCCACAACTGACCTTTCTCATTTACCACAATCTATCAACACATTAAGTGAATGCCTGCAACAGATGACATTGTTTACTTTTTTATGCTTCTTTGTTTATGATTGTGAATGTCACACTCACATTGCCTTAGGCCAGTGTAGCAGAATGAATATGAGAGGCAGCATTTAAATCATTGAATCTATCCGCTGGAGCCTGTAACATATGCAAATTTGTTTTGAGAAACATGTCAGTGGATCACGTCATTTGTTGATGGGTTGGCTCACGGTGAATATGTATCTTACAAAAGTGAGGACCGTACACCCCTCACATTTCAGCAAACATTTTAGTATATCTTCTCAAGGGATAGTCCTATAGAAATGAAACTTGGATATATTTTAGAGTAGTCAATGTGCTGCTTGTATAGCAGTATATTTACTGTCCTGTGAATGGGTTATTCAACATACAGCCATTATTGTCAAAATAGCTGGTCAGCCATCTAGAATGCCTGGGTCTCAGGATCAATGTTCCAAGAGCACATTGTCTCCCAGCCAAAGTATTTTTTTCCTGGGTACAGTGATAGACTACGAAAGAAAGCGCGCCTTTCATCAGAGCGCGCGCTCACCAATCAACGCCTAGCGGCATCTTTCAGAGCAAGCGATCACGCTCCTCTCAAAAGATTTCAGAGGATGTTGGGTCTCATGGCCTCAGCATCATCAGTACTCCAGCTAGGACTACTGCACATGCACCCTCTTCAGCGCTGGCTGAAACCCCGTGTACCAGCTCATGCGTGGCGATCTGGCCACTTACTAATCAGAGCGAGTCACGGCTGCATCAAAGCCCTGACTCCCTGGAAAGCAGACGACTGGTATCAGTTTGGCGTGAGTATGGGTGTGGTTTCAAAGAGAAAAGTGATCTCGACAGACGCCTCCAACCTAGGTTGGGGGGCCCTTTATGAGGGCAGGCCCATCTCTGGCCTATGGTCAAGCCCAGAGAAGCGCCTACATATAAACTGTCTAGAGATGAGAGCGGTCGCTCTATCACTGAAAGCTTTTCTCCCATATCTAAGAGTCCTGGTCCGTGCTCTTTGGGAACATTTTTCCGTATAGCCGTCTGCTATATGCATTTCCTCCGGTCACAATGCTACCTCAGGTCATCAAACGGATCAGGGAAAGCAAGTGTGCAGTGCTACTAACTGCCCCTCTCTGGAAGACCCAGTTATGGTTCTCCGAGTTGACACAACTGCTGGAAAGAGCCCCATGGCCAATTCCGCTGAGGAGAGATCTCCTCACGCAGGCGAATGGGAAAATCTGGCATCCCCGTCCCGACTTGTATGAACTTCATGTATGGCCCCTCAACGGGTACCCGGGTGTTCTGCGGATAGGGTGCTAAAAACCATCACTGAAGCAAGAGCGCCCTCAACCAGGCGCCTCTATGCTCAGAAATGGGTGGTGCTCTCTGACTGGTGCGCAGCACGGAGCCTGGACCCCTACTCATGCGAAGTACCAAGTGTACTCGGTATTTTTTGGAAGAGCTCTTGGACACGGGTCACACCCCCTCCACACTCAAAGTATATGTGGCGGCCATAACAGCATCTCACTCTCTTGTGGCCGGACAATCACTAGGAAGGAAGGACCTCATCGTGCTCTTCCTTAAAGGGGCAAGGAGGCTAAACCCTCCGCTCCACCCTCCATTATATGGTGCCCCGTTTGAGCCGCTTTGGTCTGCGGACTTGAAGCACCTCACGCTCTTCTACTGGCGCTCTCTTAAGTAAAGAGTAGGCGATTTACACACGCTGTCAGTGAGCGTGTCCTGCCTTGAGTTTGGGCCTAACGACTCCAGAGCCGTCATCAAGCCAAGATTTATATTCCTAAAGTGCTCTTGACTCTGTTCAGAGCACAGGTTATTTCGCTAGCAGCTCTTCCCTCACCAGAGGATGAAAGAGACGCTAATTTATTTTCCCATCAGGACTCTCAGAGTTTATCTGGAGCATTCTGCCTCAGACAGTCAGAACAGCTTTTCGCATGCTTTGGCGGCCGCACCAAGGGGCTCGCCGTCTCAAAGCAAAGATTATCGTGCTGGATAGTTGATGCAATCACGCTGGCTTATGAGTCTATGGGCCTTCATTGCCCATTAGGCGTCAGAGCTCATTCCACAAGAGGCATAGCCTCTTGGGCTTGGTCAAGTGGAATACCCATTGAAGATATCTGTGCGGCGGCCGGCTGGGCCTCGCCGTCCACATTTATGAGGTTTTATAACCTGGAAGTTCCCGCTTTGCAAGCTAGGGTTCTTTCAATTCAAAGTGTGTAAGCACAAACTCGATACATATCCGGTCCTGGTTAATCTCAAACTACGGTTCTCATATATATATATATAAATTATAAGAGTTTGGCCCTCATTAGACCCATTCCTTGTTACTCGTCATGGCTACTCCATGACAATGTAGTAAAACTACTGTTCGGGTCCTAAGGTTTTAAACTCAAATGTTTGTCCAGCCTCCTGGATGAGTTCTGACCAAGTAGGCACTGTCTATATACTTCCAGCTCTAGCAGAGAGTACAGTTTAGACATGATTCCTATTATAAGAATATGAAACATTTTACACAGATTTCAATCAAGCCATCTTGATAATTGTGAACATACGATCGCACTGATAGGAAACAAGACACTTTAATTTAAACATCTAATAGTTTTAACAATTACATGACTTATATGTGATCTAAGCATAATAGACACATATATAGGTTGTAGACACAATATAAAATTATGTAGTTGAACGATGTTTGATTATAAGTCAGTCAAGAATTGTTTTGGGATGAATTTATGTATTTTGATATGTAAAGTCTCAGTCTCTGCATGTGGTTTTAAGAGATTTCAACCCTGGGGTTGTTCAGAGGTCCTAAAGAAGAAGATCTGTTTTGTATATCCATCGTGGGATCAAACAACCTCTGCCGTTATTTTGGTCGGTCCCCTGAGCCATCTCTGAACCAATCAGTCTTTTCCAAACTATCAAATGTTGACAATGTTCTTCCTTTAGTTGGGCTCATCTCTTTGAAGCTTGCATGGCCATAAAGTTCTTAACTGGGGGTTTTCGTTGGTTAGCGTAGACTGGCTGGAGCCTGGATTTTATGGTTCTGGATTGGTGATTTGGGGTCTGGAGTGTTGAGTTCTGTGTGGAATTATGTTTGAACGAATCACCTGGAAGATTAATTTGTGTTTGGTTCGCCCTCAAATCCTACACATCCAATTACTGGACTGTTGGAAGAAATCTAAAGCTGATCTCATAATGATGTCTATTGCTGGTGATGTCTATTGCTTGATTCACTTGATTTTTCATTTTAAAGCATAAAATAGTATTTTATACTGTAAATGTAACTTTGTACATAACTTAAATAGTGTTCAATGAACAAAGACATTTTCATTTTTTTAATTTAAGTATTTATATGATCTATATTGATTGGGAACATTATTTACATGTTTATTCATTAACATTAACATTCATTCATATTACTTTTTTTATATATATATCCATGTGCATTCATTCCCATTGTTTTTAAAAAAAAATTTATTATGTACTGTCATTATCGAATATTGGAGGTCTTTTATACTCATAAATACTGGAATAGCTGGACTTTGGTTTCCAGCTGATGTTGCTGTTGACAGGACTGGCTGGCGCAGTCCATAACCAATGCTCCACATGCAACTGCACAGCAGCACAATTACAAAGTGTTGCAAAAAATCTCAAAATCCCCATTTTAAATTATGATATCAGCAAAACATATCTTTCTCCATGGACATATAAGTAAGTGGAGTTGCCTCACATTGGTCTTCTATTAATGCATGTATTGAAAATGTGTGTGTATCTGCTGAACTGTTGTCTTTTCCAGTTGCACTGTGGCTATGGAGAGGATTCCGATGTTCATGTGTAATATGTGATAAATCTTGCTTTAGGCTAGAAGTGCCTGCAAAACCAGACGGAATCAAAGTCCAAATAAACACTTTTATAAGGCATCTACACTGTAAATGCAAACATGGTATTTAATTAAAAATAGTAAATTGACCTTGATCATTTTTTTTCAACCTGCTATTAACACTCGCTTTTAGTAAGTTACTTGTACTTTGAGGTTAAAAAATCTTACCAGCTCAGTCTACTTGAGCTGGATTCATTTAGAAAAGGTAAGTTTATGACCTGTGGGCATGCAGTCCTCTCTACGCTAGACGGCGATATATGGCCACGCCAAGACCTGCCCTTCAATAGCTACTATTGGCCAGGCGTCCATGCTTACACAAGGCAACGTAACCTGATTTGTATCCCCCTATACACTGTAAAAATGAATACGCTATATCTACTCAGTAAAATTGTGGCAACAGATTACAAGCAATATTATTAATTACATTTCACAAATTAGAATTGAGTAATAATTAATCAAATTAATTCCTTAAAAGTTAACCATTTAAAATGAGTAAAATTTACAACATTTTTTTTTTTTTTTATAAAAATATCTGAATAACTGACAGACGTCAAAGATGAATTAAGAACTCTTTATTTTTTATTGCCAACATTGAAGACACCTGATGTTAACAAGCAGAATCACTGAAGGAGAAAACCGTAATTTTAAGCCACCATTATGGTGATCAGTGTTTGTTTTAGTTGGGCTCTTGACCCTTATATCATTAACTTTAGATTTTGTTTGGCTGCTGTAACCTGAGTTAAAACAGCCAGATGAACAAATAGAAAAGGTGATCTGATGGTGTTGGTTGTGTTTTAACATAATCGTTATTTCACAATCATTTGACCTGAATCACTGAACTCATATAGAGCCCAATTTCTGAGTTAGGTTTACTTTATTAATTATAGCAGCACTGTCCTTGCAACAAGGACCCATTCAAGGAAATTGGTTTCTTTAATTTAAGTGAACTTGAAAAATGAGTGAGCAGAACTAAAAGTGTTAAGTTGTAGGTATTTAGTAATTCTAAGTGGGGTTAAATTTATATCAAGCAATCCACACAAAATGAAAAAATTAAGTTAACACTAAGCATGGCTATTAAAGGTATAGCGGAGGATTTTCCCGAATTTTAGAAAAGAACCGCCCTCTCCACTTTTTGAAAAAATGCACATGCGCAACACTCTACCTGCTCCCGAGAGGGAACGCCTATTAAACGTGTGCACGAGAGAGCATGCACGAGCTAATCATAGCTTACATTAACTTTTACTAGCAGTGATTTTAAATGGATTTCTCCAAATAGCATGCCAAACTTTACCTGTCAAGTAGAAACTACACGACTGAGGCATCAGTGGGAAGCCCAACCTGGCCATCGTGTGAATCGTGTGCACGAGCACATACGACGGCCTAACATAAACATATCACCAGAATGATTGACACTTAGGAGGACCAATAGTCTTGATGATCCACCCGGAAAAAGAAAATCCTCCGCTATACCTTTAAGTTACATGAACATAAAAAAAAAAAACGTGCTAGTGGTACTACTTGATTTTATTGGGTTTCCCCATGCTGCCTTGCTCGCAGCACGATTTTATTCACGCTTCTAGGCAGCCTGGACACCATGGACCAGATTTTCCCCTGAAAAAGGGAACCAATCACAGAACGGAGAGGGAGCAGCAAGACGATGACGACACCGAAGCAGTTTGTTTATATCTATGGATCCAACATGGCATCAGACTCGACGTTACCTTCTACCCTCATGTTTATCTAGCACAAACGGTAATATTCGCTAAACACCATCGTGTACAAATAAATCTTTGACCTATCGTCTTTTTCCTCGTCGAATTTCTGTCACTCTACATACGTCATCTGGTATAATTGAAGCGATTGGCTATGAGCTACGTACAGGCGCATTTGATAGACATTCAGCCCAATAAACGGCTCTGGGCATTCGTAAACCACGCCTCTAATACGAGAAAATTAACATGTGGTTCCCAGACCAAGTCTACGTTAGCCAGGCTAACTTGATTTAGTACTGCACACTTAAAATAAACAAGCTTTTCTAACTCACTAATCTTAAGATTACTTTGCATACTTTTTTTAAGTAAGGTCAACTAATTACATTTTACAGTGTATGTAGCAACAGACTCTCTAAAGAGGGTTATACGTTGATTGTTGGGTGCACATGCATTCATTAATAATTTCAATGTATTTCAAAGAAGTGTGAAGCATGACAACAACTTCCTTTAATGTGTGAATTGCATTGCATATACGCCTATATATAACATTTTGACATTTAACAAATGAAGAGTTCAGATGCAAAAGCCTCTAAGTGCCATCTGAAATTTTCTTCTAGAATGATCATTTTTATCAAGCTCGTTGTTCAGTAATTTCACTTAAATGGCAATGAATATGACCTATTAGTTGTCATTTAAGTGATTACTGAACTTAAATATACAAGCTTGATAAAAATGATCATTCTAGAAGAAAATTTCAGATGGCACTTAGAGGATTTTGCATCTGAACTCTTCAAATATTTTATGTACGACTACGAGCAACTAAAATTTGTAATAAACTGCTAAATAAACTGATTAAACCATTTTTTCTTGAATCATCATTTTTTTACCGATGGCCCTCCAATAATGATCTAATACAAGATGAAGGAATAGGCCCGTTGCTTTTTAGTTTGTTTATAAATGATTTGCCACATTGTTTTCCAGATGCTGAATGTCAACTTTATGCTGATGACACTTAATTTACTTATCTGATATAAGTCATCTGCCAAAGTTGCCACAATTTTAAATGAACAAATGGAAAGGATATCCATGTGGCTGCAGGAAAATCATCTAACTTTAAATGTTAGGAAAACAGTTTGTATGTGTTTTTCTAAGAAAAAAGAAAAAAGAAAATATAGAGTACATAAAGAAGAAATAGAGGATGTAGACACGTTACATTTTTAGGTGTAGTTGATTCGCAACTTAAATTTGATAAACATATTTGAAAAACTTTCAAAAATGGTCAGGATTCAATCAGGTTTAAACTTATTAGACAGTATATCTCAAATCAGGCAGCTCATCTTTTTATACATGCAATGATTTTGTCTCGTATTTCTTAATATTTCTTAAACAGACTTGGGAAAACTATAGGTCAAAGGACTAAACCAAACACACAATGAAACATAGGATACATGTAACAGAAGTATCCCTAAAATATGTTTTTTTAGTGATTTTCAAGTATTTGTATGCATGTACTACATCTAGTTACAAGTTGGTAAGCAGGGCTGTTATATATATATATATATATATATATAATTTTTTTTTTTTTTTTTTAAGCCTTTCTAGGGACCTGATACGCGAATTAGC